>NC_141537.1:90044141-90229141 GCF_021556685.1 Rattus norvegicus
TACCCAGGTAAAATAAACTTAGGCAATATAAGAAGCTTAAATGAGGTAAATATAACCATCAACAAAAACAAATAATGTTTTAAGAAATGGGACATATTCCAAGTACAAAAGCCAAAACAGAACGAATATGTTCATAGAGTCACACTGCCAGGTCAAAGTCTCATAAATTCACCACAGTCACCTTTCTTCCTGTATAAACCCCTGAAAGCCCATTCTTGTACTAGTAAATGTTCCTCACTGACAGACACCAAATAGCCTATAGCAAGGAGAAGAAACTTCATCTTCCAGAATCTCCTTTTTCTTTTGAAGCAGAAGAGTGGAGAAGCTTATTTTCTGGTGGAAATATGAACTGTAGAGTTTCCACAAAGCATTTCCATTTGCAAAATGTACTGTGAACCTGTTAATTTACTCTTTTTTAAATTTTCACTAAACTTTGGCAGACTGAGTGGCAGTATTTGGAAGGGTCTGACATTGCTTTCATTTAACCTATGGGATTAGCATTCAGTGGAGTGTTATATAAATGTTCCCACAAGACATTCAGAAACAAACTCAGGAAGAGCAATCTGATCTGGTGACATAGTACACACAAAAGAGAATAGATATGAAAATTTCAAGAACATCAATGTTGACTGATATTATTTTCAGGTTCTAGCATGAGCAAGATCTAAGATCTATCTGTTCATTCTTAGTTTAGTATAAAAACTCTGTACATGGGTCACATTGAGATTGTTTTTCCAGGCAAGTATTGTAAATTCTTTGTTCTATTTTGTATAGATTGCATGTTAATAGCACAGCTTCAAGCTAAAATAAGTCCCAAAATACAAGTTTATCATCATTTTACTCTGAACATTAGAACACTGAGATATGTAGAGTATTTAATTCTTGCCAAAGAATAAATTCTTTTACTTGGAATATAAGTGATCTCCAGATCCATGTTTTCTACGTGCTAACCTTCCATGTGTACAATATCGTTTTCTTCCAAACAACATCTAATTACCACCTTTAAGATCTATCTCTATTTCTGTCTTTTCCTCTCCCTGTATCTGATTCTCTGTTTCTGTCTCTGTGTTTCTGTCTCTCTGTTTCTCTGTCTCTCTGTCTCTCTCTCTGTCTCTGTCTCTGTCTCTCTCTCTCTGTCTCCCTCTGGCTGTGAAAGAGGATGTAGCTCTTAGATACTTCCCTAACTCTATGCTTACTGCCTTGCTGTCTGCCATGGGTATAATGGACTAATTCTCTGAAACTCCAGCAAAACCCAATTATACGCTTTCTCTTATAATTGGCTTGGACTTAGTATCACTTCACAATCATATTATATGACTAAGAAATCCAGTGAACATCAAAAAATAATTAAGTTGGAAAATCTTATCACAATAAATTGAGAAATTTTGAAATTTCTTGGTTATAATGTATTTTTATGGAAGGATATTATACGTTTACCAAAAAATATATGGATATAAAGATTATATTGTTCATGGCCACCCTCAGATTCTCCTTTCAAAATCCATAGATTCTCTCCCAGTATTTCATATCTTCCTCTCAACTTTATTGAAGTGAGAATTTTGAACTTTAGTTTCTTTAAAATACACAGAAATATATGGGAATGTGTTTTCAGTTAATGTGAGGTAGGAGCTGCTACAGATTTTCCAATGCAACTGACTACTTCTTTTTTTATCATCTATCAATGTTATGATATTGCCAGCAGTTTTTGTAGTTGTGTGACATTTGGAATTCAGGGATATTCTCAGGAATATATAAATTCTAGGTTCTTAAGAGGCAGGATTGAATATTAGTCATTCATTGTTGGTCTTGGGTATTGGATATTCCATGGGATTGGTTGCAGTTTGTTAATTGTATGGATCAAAGGTGAAACAAGAAAAAATTAGATATTAGATTCAGATCTCTCTCTCTCAAGTGGGAACTGTTTGAATTCTATGTTATGTAAAAAATATTTACTATCACTTCTTATTGGTTAATAATACACCTGATCAGCCCAGAACCTAAGCAGAAGAGAATAAGGAGGAACTCCTGATATTAGTAAGGACATCGGAGGAGAGGAAATAGAATAGAGAGGAAGAAAGAGTGTAGAAACCACAGAGAGAGAACAGGATGATTTTACTGTAAGGTTGCAAAGACTGAGCAGCTTTGAAGCCACATGTGGACAAAAGGGAGACTGATAAAAACCAGATGACAAGTAACAGTTGATTTTATTTGTATTAGAGTGTTACTCGGGATAGAATAGCTCAAAACTTGCCAGGTTCGGGTTTGCAATGTGGTGATATTTGGAAGCTAAAAGGGGCTCAAGAAGGCAGAGAAATTCTCTCCACATTTCTCTGGTCAAATGGGGTTTTTGAAAAGCATCACAACAAATATAATTACACATGTCTATGAAAACAACATTCATTTTTTTAATCCACACCACAGTCTCTGATATATGAATGCTTGGTCACTAGAGAGAGTTGTTGTTTGAGAGAGATATGAAAGTTGGCCTGGTGGTAGTACATGTGACCTTCTTTGAGGAAGTTCACTGGGAATAAACTTTAGGGTTTCAAATGCTTAAGTCATGTGCAGTTCTCTTTCTGCTGCATGTTGATTATGATATGAAACTCTTAGCTCCTTCTCCAGCACACTGTCTATAAGTGTCCATGCTGAATATGAACTAAATCTCAGTAACCATAAGCAAGTCCCTAATAACGTTTTATTTTATAAGAGTTGACATTTTATGGCATCTTTTCATATAAACAGATTGTTTTATAAGTCATATATCATAAGGGTTTTCTTCAAGGAATTAAAAAAGAATTCTCAGTAAGGAAAAACATAACATCCCTCCACTCCCTGCATCCAAATCCCATGGGGAAGAGAACTGAAGACCAAGAAATGTGGACCATCCTGAGAGTTCAGGGCAGACTGCCACTTCTGCCCATCTCTTCCCATATCCCTGGTCAAAGAGGAAACTGCATAGTGCCTCTGGACACAGGAATATAGGAACACTCAGCTGCAGGTACCTGCAGTTCTGGCCTGTGCCTGGAACTCAACTGAACAAGTCAAAAGTCTCTGTGCACTCAAATTAGATGGGGAGAACTGGACCCTCAAAAGAATGGATACTCCTCACAAATCAGAGGATACTATAATTTGCCCACATTCCCAACCCAAAAGGGAATAGCTTAGTGCCATCTGTGCCCTCTCGGCAGAGGGACCTATAAGAAGTCAGGGGCAGGACACTTCTGATTCCTACCTACACTTAGACATGAAAAACAGTCACCAGGAGCACCTACATACCTGAGATCAGAGCACCTGTTCCAAGAAATGGCTGAAAGAAAGCAGGAAAACCATTCTATAGGAATGCTGACACAGAGCCCTACAGGAGGGTCTAGCCACTGTTAGAAACAGCAAGGCAATTGAACACCAGAGACAACTTGATGGCAAAAGGCAAGCAAAGGAAAGTAAGCAACAGAAACCAAGACTTGGCATTATTAGAGGCCAGTTTTCCCACCAAAGGAAATCCTGGATATCCAAACACACCGGAAAAGCAAGATTTAGATTAAAAATCACATTTCATGATAATTATGGAGGACTTTAAGTAGGAAATAACTCCCTTAAAGAAATTAAGGACAACACATGTAAACAAGTAGAAGCCCTTGAAGAGGAAACACAAAATTCCCTGAAAGAATTGCAGGAAAAGAGACGCAAACAGGTAACGGTATTGAACAAAACCAGGCAGTATTTAAAAAAGATAGAAAAAATAAGGAAGAGATCAGGAATCATAGATAAAGAACATCAGAAACAGAATACAAGAGATAGAAGACAGAATTTCACGGGCAGAAGATATGGTAGAAAACATTTACACAACCATCAAAGATAATGTAAAATGCAAAAAGCTCCTAGTCCACAACATACAAGAAATCTAGGACACAATGAGAAGTTCAAATCTAAGGATTATAGGTATAGAAGAGAATGAAGACTCCCCACTTAAACAGCAAGTAAACATCTTCAACAAAATTAAAGAAGAAAACTTCCTAACCTAAAGAAAGAGATGCCAATAAACATACAAAAAACCTACAGAACTTCAAATAGATTGGACCAGAAGAAAAATTCCTCCCTTCATATAACAGTTAAAATATCAAATGTAGAAAACAAACACAGAATATTAAAAGCATTAAGAGGAAAAGGTCAAGTGACATAGAAAGGCTGACCTAGAAGAATTACACCATACTTCTCACCAGAGACTATGAAAGACAGAAGATCCTGGACAGATATCATACAGACCCTATACTTCTCTTTGACCTAAACGCAAATGATGCTCCAACATACAACAAAGAAACATGCTCCATTATGTTCATAGTAGCCTTATTTATAATAGCCAGCAACTGGAAAGAACCCAGATTCCCTTCAACAGAGGAATGGATTCAGAAGATGTGGTGTATCTGCACAATGGAGTACTACTCAGTAATCAAAAATAATGAGTTCATGAAACTCATTGGCAAATGGAATGAACTCGAAAATATCATCCTGAGTGATGTAACCTAATAACAGAAAAACACACATGGTATAAACTCATTGATAAGTGGATATTAGTGTAAAAGCTCCAATTACCCATGCAATCCACAGACCATAGGAAGTTCAAGAAAAAGGATGGCAAAAATGTGGATGCTTCCACCTCACTTAAAAGGAAGAAACAATATTGATAGGAGGGGATATGGAGGCAAAGCTTAGAGCAGAGACTGAAGGAACAGTCATTTAGAGCCTGTCCCACACGTGGCTCATTTGTATGCAGCCACCAAAACTAGAAAAGATGGATGAAACTAAGAAGTACATGCTGACAGGAACAAAATATAGTTCTCTCCTGGGAGGCACAACCAAAGCATGTGAAATACAGAGGGGAATGCTAGCAGCAAACCACTGAACTGAGAATGGGACCCCTGTTGGAGCACTTAGAGAAAGGATTGAAAGAGTTGAAGGGGATTGCAACCCCACATGAATAACAATGCCACCCAACCAAAGCTTCCAGGGACTAAACCACTACTTGGAAACTATACATGGACTGACCCAGGGCTCCAATTGCATATGTAGCAGAGAATAGCCTTATTGAGGCACCAGGGGAAGGGGAAGCCCTTGGTCCTACCATGGTTGGATCCCCAGTTCAGGGGAATGTGAGAGAGAGTTGGTAAAGGGAGTATGAGGGGGAGGGGATAGGGGGCTTAATGACAGGAAATTGGGAGAGGGAATAACCTTTGAAATGTAAACAAAGACATATATCCAAAAAAAGAAGAAAAAAAGAAAAACATAAAAACCTTCTGTTGTGTTGGTTTGTTTTGAGGAAATTTTCAAAGTGAATTGTACTGCAATGGGGACTCAAGAAAGTTACAGAAAAAAAATGTAGATCACAAGTGAAAATGCTTTTCAGAGAGTAATCTAGTGACCATGCAGGCTTCCTAATATCCAGAAAGTTGTAGAGTGTGTGAGTCTACATAAACTTGTGAGTTCAGCACCTCACATCCTTCATATCACACATATAACTCCCGCTTTATTATTTATCCTGCAAGATTGTGGATATCTGCAGAGGCCTCTCACCTTACCCTTTCATTTCCCCTATTTTTTTTTCTTATATTAAAAATTCTGGTGTGAAAGAAATAAATCTCTCAGAAAAGGGAATACAATCCCTTTTCCTGTATTTTACCAGTACCAACCCTTGTCATTTCACACAGTTTGGCCAGCAGAAAATACAAATATGCAATAGTGTCTTGGTTTGGTGTCTGTATATGCCATGAATTGCCTGATGGGGCAGTCTCTGGATGGCTTTTCCTTCAGTCTCTGCTCTACACTTTGTCTCTGTATTTTCTTTCATGAGTATCTTGTTCCCTCATGAAACTGAAGCATCCACTTTGGTCTTGCTTCTTCTTGAGCTTCATGTGGTATATGAAAAGTATCTTGGATATTCCAAAAAGTGATTGACTGAGGCCACAGTCCCCCAATGGAGTACTTAGAGATGAGACTGAAGGATCTAAAGGAGTTTGCATCCCTACAGGAAAAACAACAATATCAACCAACTATATCCCAGAGTTCCCAGGGACAAAATCACCAACCAAACACTATACATGGAGTCACCCATAGCTCCAGCAGCATATGTAACAGAGGATGGTCTTGTGGGGCATGAATTGGAGGAAAGGCCCCTTGTCCTGTGAGGTCTTAATTCCCCAGTATAGGTCTGGAAGGCAGGAGTGGGTGGGTGGGTGGGTGGGGGGCACCCTTATACAAGCAGAGGAGGGGAGATGGGATAAGGGGTTTCTGGAGGGGAATCTGGAAAAAGCAATAGCATTTGAAGCATAAATTAAATATCCAATTAAAATAAGAAATTATATTCTAATGAAAGAACTTAAAAAATCACAAATCTGCCATTTATTAACAACCTTAAATCCTACAGATGCAAATGAGGAACTAGATTGAAATTTTGGAAACAGATAAGTCAATGCCCTATAATAGTTTGGAATTCTCAGTCTCTCCCTTTGAACTATTAACACTTTTGTAGCTTTATTCTAATCTCAATAATTGGTTGTCTTTCTTCATTTAATGTCGAGTCTTGAGGTTTTTTTGTACCTGATTTGACATGTCATCTAAGAACTACAATATAAATGCCTTATTTTGGCCACTGTTGAGATTTCTAGATTGCATTCAAATGTGGAACTTCCTGGTCATATGTGAAAGGGACAACCTTAGAGCAGGTATACTGGTCCTTTTTTTCCATGACATGTCTTCTTTACAGCTCTCATTTTGTGGGTTTTCCTGATCTTTACTGCTAGGGATTGTGGTTGCCCTTTGCTTTATAGTTTAGTAGGACAATTTTTCTTCCTTGAAAATTTGCATAGCACTTAAGATACTATGTCAGGTGGTCCTAAGAGAAGAAAGTTTTTAGCCCCAGCTGAATATGTTGAATTCCTGTATAAAAAATATTTCAGAACGAGTTTTACCTTCAACATCAGAACGATATTCTAGGTAATGTCAGTTTCCCCATACCCTATAGTGTTTAGGAATGTATAGGATTCCCCTGAACAAAAATTCGAATGGCAGAATCTCAATCTTGGCACTGGAGTTTTTTATAGATAACCTATGAGTTTTTCAGAAGAGATTATCACCCTAACTTAATATTGATATTATTATTAAACAACAAAATGGCAAAATTAACATATCTTACCCAATCAAGACATAGGGGAGATAAATTGGGACCACATGACACACTATGTGTTTGCCATTTTACTTGGAAACATTAGAATAGAACAAAAACATCAATTCTTCACACTTTACAACAACTTACCTACTGTGAGCTTTGGAATAGAAAAGGTAATGAAAGTGAATGAGTGTCAAGAGAGTGAACAACCACTGGTGAGTTTTCATATTCAGTGTGATTACTGTTGAGCATATTGTGATACTTACTATCAAAGACAACAGTGAAATTTTACTATCATTTTCTTATAAGTAAATGCACACATTTATCAAATTCATTTTCTACATCATCTCTTAAATGTCTGTGATTTATTTCCTGGATTTAAATAACCTCTTCACTATCAAATGCATGAATGAAGCTGACAGGGTTACAATGCATCATTTTAATGTTTTATTAAATTTGGTTTGCAAATACATTAATGACATTTTTCACCTATTTTTTATGAATGAGAATGGGTTGTAGTTTTCTACTTGACTATG
Organism: Rattus norvegicus; assembly: GCF_021556685.1. NCBI lineage: Eukaryota > Metazoa > Chordata > Mammalia > Rodentia > Muridae > Rattus > Rattus norvegicus. Next base: position 90,051,837 of record NC_141537.1, read on the forward strand.
CATGTATCTAGTTTTGATTTCAGCATACCAACCATGTCACAGGCTGAGTTTGGACGTGAGCCTTCCCTTTATATGTCATTGAATATTATGAAAAGTTTGGGAACAGACCTTCAAAAATTGAAAACTGAATAGAATTCACCAGTGAATTCTGTCTTTGTGTTTACTTTGTGTTGGGAATGTAAATTCAATCACAATGCAGGTAAAATATTTTCGGAAGACTATTTTTCTATATTTAACTTTCATAAAACGTAAGAGATGGGAAATGTGAATTTCTCCCAGGATCTACATCTTTATAGAAACTCTCTAGATAGTGTTGGTCCAGCCTTTTGCCATTGTTAGAGTATGCATGTGTCAAGTAGTTGTTTACCAGCAAGCTCTCATTATTGCTTAATATGATAAAGCTACAGAGTATAAGACATTCTTACGCAGTGCAATAAAGTCAGTACTAAATGGACAGCATATTAGGGTGAATTTATTCATGATTTCTACATCATTCATTCAAATGTCATGGTACTTACACTATGCCTAGATAGCTGATGGCATCAAAGAAAATTAAAATTGAATGTGAACCTTTAGATTCTACTCTATTTGTTAGAAAGATTTTAATGAGGATTATGGGAAATAAAAAATGTATCAAAATTATAACAAAATTTAATTAACAATAAGGAATGGCATTCAAATTAACACTGGAAAGGTACAGAGTTTACAGGAAAAATACAAATAAACAACAACAACAAAACAGGAGAAGTCACAGGCATTAAAATCTGCTTAATATCGTTTTTTTTTATCTTTATTAACTTGAGTATTTCTTATTTACAATTATATTATTATTCCCCTTCCTAGTTTCCGGGCCAACATCCCCCTAACCTCTCCCCCTCCACTTCTCTTTGGGTGTTCCCTTCCCCATCCTTCCCCCATTACCACCTTCCCCCAACAATCACAATCACTGGGAGTTCAGTCTTGGCAGGACCAAGGGCTTCCCCGTCCACTGGTGCTCTTACTAGGCTATTCATTGCTATGTATGCAGTTGGAGTCCAGGATTAGTCCATGTATAGTCTTTAGAGAGAAATTTTCTTTGAGAGGGATTAGAATGCTGGCATTATTGAGAGAAGAATGCCTATGAGGGTATACTTTGAGTTTTCAAATGCTAAAGACATGGCCAGTGTGTCTTCTGGTTGGATGTTCATTTGGATTAAGAACTCTCAGAAAGACATACATGGTATGCACTCATTGATAAGTGGCTATTAGCCCAAATGCTTGAATTACCCTAGATGCCTAGAACAAATGAAATTCAAGACGGATGATCAAAATGTGAATGCTTCACTCCTTCTTTAAAAGGGGAACAAGAATACCCTTGGCAGGGAAGAGAGAGGCAAAGATTAAACAGAGACTGAAGGAACACCCATTCAGAGCCTGCCCCACATGTGGCCCATACATATACAGCCACCCAATTAGACAAGATGGATGAAGCAAAGAAGTGCAGACCGACAGGAGCCGAATGTAGATCGCTCCTGAGAGACACAGCCAGAATACAGCAAATACAGAGGCGAATGCCAGCAGCAAACCACTGAACTGAGAATAGGACCCCTATTGAAGGAATCAGAGAAAGAACTGGAAGAGCTTGAAGGGGCTCGAGACCCCATATGTACAACAATGCCAAGCAACCAGACCTTCCAGGGTCTAAGCCACTACCTAAAGACTATACATGGACTGACCCTGGACTCTGACCTCATAGGTAGCAATGAATATCCTAGTAAGAGCACCAGTGGAAGGGGAAGCCCTGGGTCCTGCTAAGACTGAACCCCCAGTGAACTAGACTGGTGGGGGGAGGGCGGCAATGGGGGGAGGGTTGGGAGGGGAACACCCATAAGGAAGGGGAGGGGGGAGGGGGATGTTTGCCTGGATACCGGGAAAGGGAATAACACTCGAAATGTATATAAGAAATACTCAAGTTAATAAAAAAAAAAAAAAGAACTCTTAGTACTTTCCCCAGAACTCTACCTGCAAGTGTCCATGCTTTCTACCATGCTGGTTATGGAATAAACTCACAAAACTGTAAGAAAATCTCAATTAAATTCTCCCTTTATAAGAGTAATTATGGTCATGGTGTTTTTCCACAGATATAGGACATAGCCTAAGATATGCACCATAAGCCTTATCTCCTTGAAATAAAATATATTGTTAAAAAAAGGCAAAGACAGAAAAGAACTGTGTTGTTGTTTGTTTTGACGAAGTTGGCAATGTCAACAAGGCTGAAATGGAGAGTCTAGAAAGTTACGGAAGTGAAACATATGAATCAACCTGAAAATATACTCAAGGCAGCAACATAGTGATAACTAAAGCTTCAATTATCTAGACAGCTATAGGATGTGGTTGGGCCAAAATGAGTCCAGCTCCAAGAATCCTTCATATCACACAAAATTTTTTTAAACATTTCTGTGATTTAGTCCATTACCATCATGTCAGGGAGCACGGCAAAAGGAATGGAGTTGGATCAGCAACTAAGAAATAATTCCTGATCCATAGGTACAGCAAGAGGGAGAGTGAAAGAGTTAGAGAGTGAGAGAGAGAGCAAGGGAGAGAGAGAGAGCGGGAGAGAGAGAGAGAGAGAGGGAGAGAGAGAGAGAGGGAGAGAGAGAGAGCGGGAGAGGGAGAGGGAGAGGGAGAGGGAGAGGGAGAGGGAGAGGGAGAGGGAGAGGGAGAGGGAGAGAGAGATATTGTTGGGGAAAATGGGCCTCAAAGATGGTGATTGTAGAAAGACAAGGTTATACAAATCAAAGTTTAAAATGAATGGAAATAATGGGTCTGAGGATCACTTATGTACCAAGTACAAAATTATCCTCTGAGGAAAGTTAAATAAATTATTTCCATATTTGAATGTTTTAATGTTCACAAGAAAATGAATATAGACTTGTCTGTAGGACTTACTCATAACTGGAATCTTTGCTATTGATCTTCATTTTAAACTCTTTATAGCCAAGAAAGTTCCTTATTGGACTGGGAAAGTAATCTTAATATGACCCATTTATTGAATTTTTCATAGTAAACTTGGAATGAACAGGTAATACTTAGATCTTCATCTCTGTGTAAATCAGAAAATACAACCAGTCAATATTGAAGTTCTTGAGACAATCCAGGTAACCTATGCATTTTGTGTGTATAATATCACAAGTCAGCTTGTCAGAACCATGGGATTATTTGGTGGAGTGAAATGTTTCTGAATTGCTCAACTTGGATTTGTTTCTGAATATCAACAGAGCAGGAACATTTATATTATATCCCAGTGAATACCTCCTGTTAAAATCAAACAATGCCAGACACGTTCAAATACTCCACCCCAGTGGCCAAGGTGTTCTAAACAAACAAAGAGGACACTAACTGGTTCACCACACATTGTGCAAACTGAAATGTTTCTGAGACTCTTCAGTTCATTAATTCACCAGCAACTGAACAAATATACTCCTCTGCTTTAGAAGAAAGAGAAAATTCTGGAAGATGACGTTTCTTCTCTGGCCTGTGTGGTCTCTGCTGCTGGGGAACCTTTACCCTTACCAGTATAACGATGTGCTTTCAGGGAGTTATAGAGGAAGAAAGAGGCTATAGTGAATTTATCACAGTTTGCCCTGACAATCAACATGATTCTATGAACATATTGGTTCTGGTTTGGTTTTTGTACCATATCCCATGACTTAAAAATTATTTGTTTTAGCTTTAAGGTTATAATTTCTTCATTTGAGATTCTTATATTGCTTAGCTTAATTTTTCTTTTTGTTAAAGTAGGTTAAAAATATATAATCTCTTATAAATGTCATGTTCCTTTTGTAATTTAGTATACACTTGCATAATTTTCTTTCACAGGTGAAATGTATACACATTTGCATTAAATATCCACTATCCTATGAATACTCAGGAATGCATTTGAATAAATACAATAGAAAATTAATATCAATTTAATATCTGCACAAAATATTGTATATTATACTTGAAGAATTATTTCTCTGTTTTACAGTCATCATACTATAGTCAGTCTGTGAGATAATACTAATTTGGATTATAATGCAGTAATCTTTCAAACAGTAACTTTTTATTAAAATTTAATTCTGCATTAGAGTGTGCATATATGTGAGTACATGCATGTGCTTGCTTCATAACAGGAACTTATAATCTATATTTAATGTATTTTACATCATATTTTGAAGATAAAAACTATTATCTTACATATGTTTTGTGTGTGTGTGTGTGTGTGTGTGTGTGTGTGTGTGTGTGTGTGTGCTTTTTTTTTCGGAGCTGGGGACCGAACCCAGGACCTTGTGCTTGCTAGGCAAGCGCTCTACCACTGAGCTAAATCCCCAACCCGTGCGTGTGTTTTCAAAAAGGTAAAAGACCATAGACAATTTTAAGGCATAAACAGAAAATCACAGTAAAGCTGTTTGCACATTGTATGTACACACACACACACACACACACACACACACACACACAAGCATATATACATATATATATATATAAATTTCATATCACCATAAAATATATACTATTTTTGTACTAGAAGTTTTATAATTTGCTTTTTTCGATTTACTGTTTTACCATAAATGTTTCCAATTTTTGTTTCATCATTTTATGTCTTTGCATGATTGGTTTGCATGGTGTACTGTGTGTATGCCATACCCACATAAGATATCCGTCAGAAATGAATTTACAGGAGATTATGCACCAACATTTAAGTGCCATCTGCCCTGACTAGTGAATTTAATTCATATTAATTTTTAGTTTTCAGGGAACTTCAATACTATCTACCTAGCAGGTAAATTTGTGAGAAAAACAGCAGAAAATAGTCAAGCAAGGATGCTGATGCGTGAGGTTAAGTATTTTAACAAATACAGAGTCATGAGCATGATGTTTTACATCAGGTAAGAAAAGTGATGTGGGTAGAAGTAACAATTTTTGAAATAGAATCTAGGCATACAACACGTTTCTGGAAATGAGATGATTTGGATCAAGTAGTAATTTGAGGGAAGCTGTAGTTTAGAGTGGCTGCATCTAAAATATATTAAACCTGAGTTTTCGCATCTTGATAATTTAAATTTTCGTATTAAAATCATGAAGATTGTAACACAATTAGTAAGAAATAAATTGTATAATGAAACATATGTCTGCTAAAGCCAAAATATTAACAAATTTAATATGAGTAAAGGATAATCTGATATCAAGTATCACAAAGGTTACTTGCTTTGCTTTCTTGACTGAGGCAATGCTGTCAGTTAAGAGTCTGAGCCTGTTCCCATCCACAAGTCTTGGTGCACACAGGAAGTCAGCCATTCCTGACAGGAATCATAGGCTGAAACGATGATTAGTGAAAAAATTTCCAAACAAAGTATAGCATCACAGAAGACAGGATCAAGACCATGAAATTGTATCAGTCTCAGCAAGATGTGTCTCCTTGAGGGACAAGTATTTGATGACAAATGTGAAATAAGAAGTGTTTATTGTTTAATACTTTGTGTTTAGGAAAAATGGGAGCTGCCAACTACACACAGTTTGGGCTGATAAACCTCAGTATAAGTATTGCTCAATGACATGTGAGTGTCACTGGTTATGTATCGAGTCCATTAGTTGCATGTTATAAAATATATGTGATCTTTATCAGGAATTGTCATGATATCTACTAAGAGCATTTTTAGTAGATAAATGGTTCATTTTCTTATTTTACAGGGAATTTAAACCTGATAAAATGTCCCAAAAAGAATGGGACTGATTACATTCCTGGGATCTGGTATTTTCATGATTTATTGGATCATGTTCCAAATATGTACACTCATCCAGTGGGTGAAGGGGGAAGAAAACGAAGTAAGTAAAATATCCATTATCTGTTTGCTACCAGTATGGGGAAATATACACTTATGAATGGATCTTTTAGGTGACACCAAATTAAAGAAAAAAGTAAATAAATATAGGTTTTGCTGAAGTTGGCTGAATACAGATGTACATTTTATTTTTACATTTTATGTTAAAAGAAAAGGGATGTTTCCCTGACTTAGTAATTTAATGCAGCAATGGCAGTATGTGTTGTAGCATCCTAACAATATTGGGATTACTATGAAAAACTTGTTTGATAATGCTGTTTGAGAAATAAAATAATGAAAAACAAATAAAAGATACATATAAGTAACATTGTATGAACTTAAATGGCTATATTTATGAATAAATATTGCAAATGTGTAAATTATGTTGCATAGTAATATAATATATAAGTTTTGTTATATAAAATATAACTTATATCCTATATAATAAACTGATAAATGCTATTATAATCAGTGAAATAAAGAGGCTATGAATTTCGAGGAGAGTATGGATGGGCATACACTCAAATAAGTATAGGGAAATAGAAATTTCAAAATGCTGTAATTTTATTAAAATATCAACACAAAAAATAAATAAGTACATAAACAGGTAAATTTACATTGTATTTTAATGAAGGAAAATTTATTTATCCCAGTTCCAAGTGAATTTTCTTTTGAGATACATTTTGCCTCAAAAACCACCATCCTATTCGAAGCCTACTTTTTTGATCACAGGAATATCTTACACAAGTTCACAGGAGCACTAGGTAAGTAAATCTCATATGGGAGAAAACCTTGATGTTGCCACATAACTGTCTCCCAGCATTTAGTTTCAAGATACACTGGTACAGTAATTGCTTGCAGGTTTTCAATATTATCATGATTGAGTGAAGTTTGAGTTGAATTGTACAGGCTATTCATTTTAATACTAATTTAATACTAATTTTAATAATCCTCATTTTGAATCAGTAGCGTATTATTTTATCCCAAGTAATAATGTATAACTGAACTTCAGAATGTTTCCCTGATTGGCCTCACCTTTCTGGTGGGGAGGTTGGAGTGAATAGCAGGATTTACTAACTGATAAGAAGACGTGATGAACTTAGATGGTTAGGTCTGATTGTAGTGGCTGTCTCTTCCAACTGACTTTTCCTTTATTAAATACAGCAACAGGAGCAAACATCACTGAAAAAATGCAGGAAGAATATATGAAGCTGAACCAGAACCTCAAAATTCCTACTGAAAATATTGAAAATGTCTATGAAACGGGTAAGTCAGTTCTTGTAAAAGTGACTTGAAATTAGAGCAGAGATAAAGATTCTTGTGTTCCATCTCAGCAATACAAAATCCATACTACAAAATATGAAGGAACTCTAATAATATTTTTAAATTTCTCCCCTTTTTGTTTTACCTCACAGATGTATGCCCCAAACTGGAGCCTTAATCTCATTAGTAGAAATATTGTGTTATTTGATCTTCATGACTCAGTGAAACTATAGCTTAAGGTCATTTCAATCATAAAAACAAAAAGCTTTCAAAATTTTTGCACATGAATTTCTTCATACACACGCTTATTGAAAATCAATAGTTTAAAGAGTCAGATATAGATACTAGCACCCAACCTATGCACAGAAGCCTTGGAACACTGTTGTTGAATTTGGGAAAAGGGGGAAGAAGCTGAGGAAGAGTGAGGCGCTATGGGAAGACCAGCAAGATCAACTGACCTGGACCCCCAAATTCTCTCAGACATTGAGTTACCAATGAGGCGGCCTACACCAGCTGATATGCGGCCCCTATACATATATAGCTGAGGACTGCCTGGTCTCGCCTTAGTTAGAGAAGATGCACCTAACCCTTAAGCGACTTGAGGCCTCAGGAATGGGGAGTTCTGGGAGATGTGGGTAAGGACATCCTTTTGGAGACAGACTTCGGGGGTAGTTACTGGATGGGGAGTTGTGAGGGTGCATACAAGAAGGGGGAATTAAGACTGGAGTGTAAAAAAGGATGAAAGAATAAAAAAGAAAGTAAAAGGAAATTATTACTGATTTTAAGTATGATTGATTTGTCAATGACTACATCAATTTCAATATTGCAAAAGTATTTTCAATAAAGTACACAATGAACATCACGCAGTGGATTCTCTCAGGAATCTATATCCAAGTCATAGTAATCACCCTATCATAAATTTTGTGCACTGCAAAACGAAGGAGCTACAATTATATAAAGCTTCTAAGGATATAATATATTTCAATTATTTTGTTATTGCTGTGATGGTGAAAGTATGAATGGTGTGGTTTATTTCAGAAAATTTCCAAAAGTACTGAAAAAGGAACTGTTGAAGGCCATCCTTTATCAGCTTACGGTGAACTGAGGTGAAGGCATAGAATTGGTCACTGATTACTCTGCAGACTCTTCTCTGAGGAAGTAAGCTTGATTCATTTGGGCAGAACTTTCTGTGACCCACAATAGACTCTTTGAAATTTGGGTGCGGGGAGGCTGTTGAGAAGGTAACAAGAAGAATGAGGGAAAAGAAAGAGACAGAGAGAGAGAGAGAGAGAGAGAGAGAGAGAGAGAGAGAGAGAGAGAGCGAGCACAAATGATCAAATCAAGCTCTAAAAAGTTTTATTTTTTCTACCACATCTTGTATACCCCAGCAAAATCTTTCAGGTAGCATAAAAGTTGCAGTGTGATTATATTTCATTTTTCTCAAAGCATGACTATTTTTAAAGGTGTGTTCCTGAATGACTTTAGTTGAAAAACAACTTAAATATTGCCTGTGAATAAATAATATATCATTCCCAAGAAACCACGTACATTCATAACTAAGAAACATATTAAAGATTTAAAAGGTATAAGAAAGCCAGGTTATTTTCTCAGCCTATTTCTATTCACAGGCAGACTGCACTTAGTGATTAAAAAAAAGGATCAATTACTTTATTATTTACCTTAAAAAGTAATCATATAAATATGAAAAGAATTAAAATCTAAACTTTTATAAAAAACAATCATTCATTTCTACTTTAATTCTCCAGGATATGCATCTACTGATCATCATTTTTTTTTACTTAATCATATCAGGAATGTGAGGGCAAAATGGATACAAGAAACTAACCATCACCTTGATCACATACCCGTTCCGGAAAGAAAGTCATGTCAGGTTGTACTGCAAGGGCTGTTATTGTTCTTGTTCAGTGACCACAAAAAAAATCCCTGGCTCACGTTATAAGAGTATGGCTTTCTGAACTTCAAATTATATCCTAAAATTGTGTCAGTGGAACTATGGACAAAAACAATTTATAACTTACTTAGCTATCTACAACTCCAAATTCCTTCTAAATGTGGTGGTCTAAAGATTAATAACAATCTACATCTCTAAATTCTTTTCAAGTGTGGTGGTTGAATCATGAATGTGATCCAGATGTGATGCTTAACAAAGATAAGAATTATTACTCTGAGTGCCAGTAATACTGCCCAGTGAGGAGCTGGAGTCCCCTCTGAGTTTTACACAACACTTAGACTAGGAAGGATGTGAAGACTGAGAGTCCAATCTGCAGAGCTATGATCCATTACATCATGAAGTCCTTAGGACACTTAGTCTTCAGGGTTCTGCCTTTCTTAGGAATTCCCTTGTTAGTTGTGCTAATGGGTGTGTCACAGTCCAAGATTCTAAAGTAGTTTGTTGTTCCTCTCAAATGGGCCTCTGAAAGGACACAGTATCTCCTTGATGGCAAATTCTCATATGTAACATCTAACTTGGCTTTATTACAAATCATGTTATAAATAAATTATATATATATATATATATGCACAAGTCAATATTGAAATTTTTAAATTAAACTTCATGGTAGAATAGATTCACAAACTGGGAATCTATCTATCTATCTATCTATCTATCTATCTATCCACACACACACACACACATACACACACACACACACACTTTTTACAGAAATTAATTGAAAAAGAGCAAGAGAGAACATATAAGAGGATTTAAGGAAAACCCAGTGATGTAACTATAGTATAATACCGAAAATAATAAAAAATAAATAAAAAATAGTTTTCCTCAAATTAAAAACGCAAAAAAAAAAAAAAGACTTGAAATGGTCATCAATTCCAGCACTGGATAGAATAGGGTGGAGATTGTGCTCGTTACCATGGCAATACCTCAGAGCATCTTGCCAGTCAATATAAGGAGATCCTATCTCAAATAAATGGCATAGAATGACAAAAATAACACTCTTTTAGACACTTAAAAATATGCAGAAATACATATATATATTTGTTGAGCAATGATTTTGTGCACGTTTTTCAGATGTTGCTTCTATATACAGATAGGGTTTAGTCCAAATAATGAAACTGTCAATTATCTCTGATCACTATGTTATGTAAAAACATAGATTGTTTAACAAAAGATCCGGTGAGCGAATTATCTGGGAAGAGAAGAATAGGGTAGGACTTTTGAAATCAGTCTGGTGGTCCCAGAGGGTGAAAGAGGAGAGTAGAAAGTGACAAGGAGAAGATGATGTGCGGAAACCACATGGAGAGAACAGAATTTGCCATGAGGATGCAATGAGGAAAGAGCCATGAAAACTCCCATCGACCACAGCCAGCCAGAACGAGCCCAGATGGCAAGTGATGGGGCTATTTTCTGGTTATATGCAGCCTAATTGGGTTAGTAAACTTCAGAATATGTACAGCGTAGGCTTGGAGTGTGTTAATAAAAATACCAGGTTTGTGCGGCCTTACGTGGAAACTAAAATCGGGTAGGACAGGTGTAGAAATGCCCTGCCTTTATTTGGGATCAAAAGGGATGTTGGAACTCCCGTTCCCTTACAGAAATGTTATTGTATTTGGCACACTGAATGTGGGGCAGAAACTGACACAAAATCCAAAATTTAAAATTTAAACTTAGAAAGAACCAGGCTTAGAGCACGAAAATTCCAGTTAAAAGGCATAATCAAGTACTCCTGGGGACACGGAAGTTTTCTAGTTTTTTAGCTTTAGGAAAATAATGACAAGAAACAGGATGATTTTAATGGTTTCATAGCATCCACAGTGGCCCATAAGTGAGACAGCTGGGTGGCTTCGGCCGCTCCTAGCAGGGGCGGTTTTCCCCATGCATTGCTTGGTTCTAGAAAAGGATCCAAATGCATGCTAGTCTTGTGACAGGTGCTTCGGTGGGCTGGGTGTGCCCTCTGCTTCCCAAAAGGTGCAGTTATATATCCAACCTGCCCATTCTTGGCACGAGGCTGTGCTACTACACATTTTGGGTCATACAGAACTGACATAAATCGGTAAAATCACAGGGCAGATTTGGGCTCTTAATACAAAGCAGGATAGAAATGCAATGGATAACACTATGGTCCAGAAAGTTAGACCATACCCAACCTGGAACAAACATGCATGGTACCCAGACCATGTACTCCACTCGGATATGAGGTCATATAGCATTACCAGCCTCATAAAACTGATGGTTCTGCCTTCACAGCCAGCAAACAGCTTAAATTCTAAAGAAAAGAGGGAGAGTTGGTATAAAACATCAGAGACAAATATAAGTAGTCAGTGATTAATAAAATCAAGTTCTTAAAAAACAAATATATGCGCTTACTGATAAATAGATATTAGTACGAAAACATGGAGTACCCAAAATACAATTCACAGATCACATGAAGCTCAAAAGAAGAAAGACCCAAGAGTGGATGCCTCAGTTCTTCATAGAAGGGGAAAGAAAATACTCACAGGAGGAAATACAGAGCAAAGTGTAGAGCAAAGACTGAAGGAAAGGCCATCCAGGGACTCTCAAACAAGGGGATCCATTCCATATACAGTCTTCAAACCCAGACATTGTTGGGGATTCCGAAGGAGGCATGCTGACAGTAGCCTGATATAGCTGTATCCTGAGAGGCTCTGCCAGAATTTGACAAATACAGAGGCATGTGCTTGCAGCCAACCATTGGACTGAGAACCTTGTATTCCCAATGGAGGAGTTAGAGAAAGGACTGAGGTAGCAAAGAAAGAGCAATAAAATCAACCAACCAGACACCACAGAGATCACAGGGACTAAACCACCAAGAGTACACATGGAGCAACCCATGGCTCCAGCACCACAGGATGGGCCTTGTTTGGCATCAATGGGAGGAGAGGCTCTTTGTCCTGTGGTGGCTTCATGCCCCAGGGTAGGGGTATGCCAGGGTGGGGAGATGGAGGGAGTGGGGGGAGCACCCTCAGGGAGGACAGGCATAGGGGGATTGGATAGGGGATTTTTGGAAGAGAAACTGGGAAGTGGGATAACATTTGAAATGTAGATAAAGAAACTATCCAATAAAAAATGAAGGAAAAAAGGAATTACAACAACGAGAGAGAGAGAGAGAGAGAGAGAGAGAGAGAGACAGAGACAGAGACAGAGACAGAGACAGAGACAGACAGAGACAGAGAGAGATTATAAAAAGAAAAAACCACAGGTAGAAAAAATTAAATATAAAAATACATTAAGATTAAAAATAATAGCATTTAAATAAATGAATAAATAAATGCATATGAATAATACTAAACAAGAGAAAATTATGTTTTAAAATGTACATGAAGCCTATAGAAACAGAACCTAAAGTCCTAGAAATACTGAGTTTAAATATAAAACATAAAATCTCCAAAGTTAGGAGAAAGAAAAATGAAGTCTCCAGAGAAAAGGGAGAGTAAGAGAGATTAAAAATGAAAACATTTTCCACATTAAAAGACAGAAAACATTGTAAAAGAAGAATTTGGACCCCATCTAGATTTGTTTTTACTGTTCACATAAAATAATAAGTTCAGTAATGATTATAACAATTTTATTTATTCTCATCAAGAGAGAGTAGAATAAAAGTGACTAAGAGAAAGAAAAGACTAAAAAATTAAATGCTAGAATGGCAACCATAGAAGAGATACTAGAGGATTTGTTATGTCAAAACAAAGAATCTTCAAGGAATTCACTCATGAAGTCAAAACAAAGAATATTCAAATAATCCAATGTGGAACCTACAATGACAACCAGAAGTATAATTACAGGTTGAAAAAAAAAAAAACGAAAAAGGCTTGAGAAATTAGAATGACACCCCATCAAGATGCAATAAACTGAGTTAAAAAATAGAGATTCTGCACAATAAAGTTACAGATAGCTTTCTTAAGACGGGGCAACATCCTAATTTCCATTGAGCTTCCAAAAGAAAGATCTTCCCACACCACCACCCCCACACCCTCTCCTGGCATCAGGAAACAATTTCAAGGGAATAAAGTCTCACTTCCATTAGGAGGGGTGGGTGGTTTTTGGTGTTTTAGTGGTTGAATTGTAAATGATATTGGTCAGGGAGGGAAAAAGGTATGAAAGAATAGATTTAGGGATTATGTTCTCTCTTTTGTCACCTCTGTTCTTTCTCTCCTATCTAATATTAGGTGAAAGGGAGGGGGGATGGAAGATAAAAGCAGCAATATAAAAATGATATGTACGGTAGAGTACGGATTCTACTTTTAGGACAAAGAGTGCTGGTACTTTTATTTGCTATGTATTTTGTATATTGATACATCTTTACTGTTATATTCAGTTACAATGTAATATATATAATAACTTTCAATATTATATATGTATGTTTGAATATATATAAATAATATGTTTCAATATATATATGTATATATATTTATATATATGTTTCAAATAATTTTTAAGGTATTGGAGTTACATAATTCTGAAATATATGCTAAATTCTAGTCATTTGAAAGCTTCCTTACAGAATGTTTAGGATAAACTAGAAATGCAAGTAGTAGTAATCAATCAAACTTGTTGGTCATGTTAGATACTAGTTTATTTAATTACCAAAATAAGTTTGATTTATTTTCTTTACACGCTTTCAATGTTAAACAGATATTAGACAGCTAGAGATGAGCAGCTCATACACATTGTAGATAGTCTTAAAGAACTCATAAAACTACAAACTAGGGGGCTGGAGAGATGGCTCAGTGGTTAAGAGCGCAGACTGCTCTTCCAGAGGTCATGAGTTCAATTCCCAGCAACCACATGGTGGTTCACAACCATCTGTTTTTTTTTTTTTTTTTTTTTTTTTTTTTTTTGTTTGTTTGTTTTGTTCTTTTTTTTCGGAGCTGGGGACCGAACCCAGGGCCTTGTGCTTCCAAGGTAAGCACTCTACCAACTGAGCTAAATCCCCAGCCCCGGTTCACAACCATCTGTAATGGGATCCGATGCCCTCCTCTGGTGTATCTGAAGACAGCTACAGTGTACATGTATATGATAAAACTACAAACTAAAGAACAAAATGGTACATTATTAAATCAAAGTGTTTTCATTACAATAATATGGCTGCTCCTGGCACACTCTGCTTCAGAGAAGTTAAAGAGCATGAAGAACCTATTTATGACCTTTGCTACAAATGTGACAAGCTAGTCACTAGACAAAAAAATCAACCAAAACAAAACAAAAAACTGACAAGTAAACAAAACTTAAAACTAAGAAAAACAAACAGAAAAATAAGATAAGCAAGAACAACAAACAAATACAAAAAGAAAGAAAGAAAAAAGATGCTCTGGCTTAAAGTGCAGATAACATGACCTACAATATGAACAAATGATTTGCATGAAAATTGACGGTCAAGCATTGGCAGGACAAAGAGGAAATCTTCAATATTTCCGTTTCATAAAATAAAGTCTGTCATATCCTGTTTCTATGAATCACAGAATTTTTTGTGATTTTTCCAGGCAGTCAGATGTATTTCCATTTCTATAATTTTTGAAGCTGCCTGTTCTGCAATTCTTGCATACTCTGGTAGTATTTAATCCCTCTCATGCTTCTAGTGGGGTTGCCAACTAGATAGGTATAGTTTTACAACTAAGTCTAAGTAGTTTATGATTGAGAAAATGATTTTGTCTGAAAAGATAACTTTTCGTTACATATACAAGTTTTGATAAAAAAAGGATTTAAGTACAGAATTCTTACGTCACCAAGATAGAATACATAGTGGTTTTCCCAAAGATGCCAAATAAAAATGACTTCAAACTGTGAATGTAAGTTTACTTGATATTTTTCATAATTGTTAGTATTATGTATACTATATTAATATTAAATACATTAATTTTTCCTGTAGTAAAATTGTGAAATATTGGAGGATGATTTTGTTCACTGTGTATTCACTTATTTAATTCTAAATCCTGACATCTGATTGTAGTCCTGACTATGGAATGGTCAACATTGTTGGTCTGTAGATTGGTAGAAGAGAATTGGTCAGACCCAGAAGGAGATAGATGAGGGTAGAAAAGGGTCATGGGGAAAGAAATTGAGGAGAAACAACATGGAGAGAACAGCAGGATTTCACCATGAGGTTGCTATGAATGAGCAGCCATGAAGACACTCATGGACCTGAGTGAGGCTGTGCAACTGCAGATTGGAAGTAATGGGGCATTTTGTGGCTCTTAGAATAGTTTAGAATCTGCACAGCTTAGTTTTGTGTTCTTAATAAAAATACCAAGAATCTGTGTCTTTATATAGGAGCTAAAAGGGGCATACCAGGCAGAAAAAAAATGCCCTCTATGTATCTGGGGGAAAGGAGAAATTAGAAACCCCATACCCAAAGAAACTCTACTACAATTATCTATGCAGACAATGTACATGTTTTAATGCACACACATGTAGACCCTTATCTTTGTATGCTTGGTTACTGGCAGAGTTGCAGCTTGAGAGAGATTAGGAGGTTGACCTCGTTGCAATACTTGTGACTTTGGAGGAGGAAGTTCACTGAGGGTGAGCTTTGAGGTTCCAAATGCTCAAACCAGGTCTAACGCCTCTTCCTGTTGCATGCTTATTAGAATTTGTGACTCTGAGCTACTTCCCTAGTACTCTGCCTGTAATATCCCATTCTTCTTACTATGGTGATTATGGAATAAAGCTGAATCTATTAACAATTCCTAGTTAGTGTTTTGTTTAATAAGAGTTGCATCTTCATGGTATGTCCTCAGAGCAGTAGAAAATTTTGTAAGACATGTTAAGTCTTAAGTATTTAAACGTTGGAATTAAAAACACAAAATATAGAAAAGGAAAACCAAAAAAATTCCATTTTTGCATTTTGATGTGAAGGAGTTGTTAAGATGAATTAGGGTAAATGGAGATGCTAGAAAATTACAGAAATTAAAAATGTGGATCATCAGTGAAAATACATTTCAAAGAGCACTCTAGTGACCACAAAACTTTCATGTGTATACCTAAATTTATGATTTTAATTTCAGGAATCATTCATAAAAATTCAGATTTAATATTCACACTGAAAGTATGTCTTGGTATTTTGAGTCCTGTCACCTAACCTCTCACCTAACCATTTTACTTTTCTTTGTTTAAACTGAAAATTCTCCTGTTAAATAAAGACATCTATTTTTTTTTCTTTTCTTCTTGTTTCTTCTTTGAGAAGGAGTATTCACAAACCAAATCAATCCAACAGAAGGCCCAATGTCAAGGACCAGTAAGGACTGACCAACATGTAACTGCACCTCTCAAGAATCTGGAAGTTATATAATCCTTGAAAAAGTCCCAGAATACCAAATGTCACACAAGCCCAGAAACTATTTGTAGCTGGTAAATCTAGATCTTCCTAGAGCATGAGGTAAATTATAGTTGCTGTAGACAATCCGTAGTGGCCTCACATTAGGCAATAAAATGAGAACATATTATTTAATATTACTATAGTTTTCAATTATCAAAATTCTCACTATAATGAAGTTGAGAAGAAGATGTGAGATATTTAGGAGGACATCTTGGGGACCTGGAGGGAGAGTGTGATGGTGGCTTTGACCAATTACACTTTATATCTATATGAATATTTTCAAAAAAATTTAATACTCTGCCATAAAAATACACTCCAAAAATAAATTTGCAAATTTCTTACTTCATGGTAATAAGAATTTCAAATTTGTTCTTGATTATATTTTGTTGTTCACTGGATTTCTTAATCTCTGGTTTACAATCATATAGTTTTGAGGAGACACTAGGTCCGAGGCAATTAATGTAAAGGAAATTAGATAATTAGATAATTTGAGGCTTGCCTAAAAGTTTAGAGGTGTAGTCCATTATCATCATGGCAGGGAGCATGCCAGTAGGCATAGAGCTGGAGAAGTAGCTGAGAGCTACAACCTGATTCATATGTAGAGAACAATGAGAGAGAGAGAGAGAGAGAGAGAGAGAGAGAGAGAGAGAGAGAGAGAGAGAGAGAGAGAGAGAGAGAGAGAGAGAATTTGAAAATGAATATGGGGATGTGGGGCCTGACAAGGCTGTCCAAGCTGGTGAATGGAAGAAAACAAAATTCTCCAAATGGAAGTAATAGAAGTGGAAATCATGAGGCCCATTTATATTCTAAGTTTAAGAAGTGATTATTTTGCAAGGTTTAAATAAATTGACTCCATGATAAACTGTTTTAATGCTCAGAGCAAAACAAATGAGTCCCACTCATATGTGGGACTTATTTTTACCTTAACACTGTGCTATTGATATGCAAGTTAAACATTGTAAATCCAATTAGTTTACTTGAATCAGAAAATAATTCCAGTATTACACGTGTATGGAAATTTTTATAGCAAGCTGTGAATGAGCACTTGGCACTTAGATCTTGGTCATATATAAACCTAGACCCCCAGGGTTCTGACACAACCAGGATCCAAGGATCACAGGCTTACAGGGGATACAGACTCCAGTCAGAAATAGCAAGAACACTTAGCACCAGAGATAACCATATTGTGAGAGGCAAGCATAAGAAAATAAGCAACAGAAAACAATGCTAGGTGACAATATCAGAACCCAGTTCTCCCACCGCAGGAAGCCCTGGATCCCCCAACACACCAGAAAAGCATGTTAGATCTAAAATTCCAATTTATTAAGATGGTAGAGGACTTTAATAAGGATAATAATTAACTCCTTTAAAGAAAAATCAGGAGAACTCACATAAACAAGGGAAGCCCTTAAAGAGGAAATGTATAAATCTCTTAAAAAGCAGTACAGGAAAAAAAAATAAAAAACAGGCGAAGAAATTGAAAATAAGTCCGTTCAGGATCTAAAAATTGAAATAGAATCATTAAACAAATCAGGGACAACCATGGAGATGGAAAACCTAGGAAACAAAGCAGAAGTCACAGATGCAAGCATCACCATCAAGAGATAAAAGAGAGAATCTCAGGCATAGAAGATAGCATAGAATACATTGGCCAAACAGTCAAAGAGAATACAAAATGAAAAAAAAAAGACTCCTAACCAAAACATCCTGGAAATCCAGGACACAATGAGCAGGTAAAAACTAAGAATAACAGGTACAGAAGAGTGATATTTTCAACTCATAGGGGTCAGTGAACATCTTCAATAAAATTATAGGAGAACACTTTCCTAACCTAAAGAAAGAAATACCCCCAAACATACAAGAAACCTACAGAACACCAAAAAGTTTGAGGGAAAAAAATTAATTTCTCCCTTAAATAATAATCAGAATGCCAAATTCACAGAAGGAAGAAAGAATGTTAAAAGCTATAAGGGAAAAAATACAAAAAACATAAAAGTAGACCTATCAGAATTATATGACTTCTTTTTTTCCATCTTTATTAAATTGGGTATTTCTTATTTACATTTCAAATGTTATTCACTTTCTCGGGTTACAGGCCAACATTCCCCAACCCCTCCCTCTCCCCTTCTACATGGATGTTCCCCTCCCAATCTTCTCCCCAGTACCGCCCCCCACAACAATCATGTTCACTGGGGGACCAGCCTTGGCAGGACCAAGGACTTCCCCTTCCACTGGTGCTCTTACTAGTCTATTCATTGCTACATAGGCAGTTGGAGCCCAGGGTCAGTCCATGTATAGTCTTTGGGTAGTGGCTCAGTCCCTGGAAGGTCTGGTTGGTTGGCATTGTTGTACATATGGGGTCTCAAGTCCCTTCAGCTCCTTCAGTCCTTTCTCTGATTCCTTCAACAGGGGTCCTGTTCATAGTTCAGTAGTTTGAAGCTGGCATTCGCCAATATATTTACCATATTCTGGCTGTGTCTCTTAGGAGAGATCTACTCTGGTTCCTGTCAGCCTGAACTTCTTTGCTTCATCCACCTTATCTAGTTTAGTGGCTGTATATGTATGGGCCACATGTGGGGTAGCCTCTGAATGGGTGTTCCTTCAGTGTCTGTTCTAAACTTTGCCACCCTATCCCCTCATAAGGGTATTTTTGTTCCACTTTTAAAGGAGTGAAGCATCCACATTTTGATCATCCTTCTTGAGTTTCATGTGTTCTATACATCTACGGTAATTCAAGCATTTGGGATAATATCCACTTATCAATGAGTGCATACCATGTGTGTTTTTCTGTGATTGGGTTACACACTCAGGATGATATTTTCCAGTTCCATCCATTTGCCTATGAGAGGTCTAAGAAGGACTGAATCATCCACACTTTGGTCTTCCTTTTCCTTGAGCATCATGTGGTACATGAAATGTATCTTGGGTATTCAAAAATTGCTTACTGACAGGACCCTGGTATAGCTGTCTCCTGAGACACTATAAAAGAGCCTGACAAATATAGAGATGGTTGTTCACAGCCAATCATTGGACTGAACACAGGGTCTCCAATGGAGGACTTAGAGATGGGACTGAAGGAGCTGAAGGATTTTGCAACCCTATAGGAGGAACAACAATATCCCCAGAGTTCTCAGGGACTGAATCACCAACCAAAGAATATACATGGTATCACCTATAGCTCCAGCAGCATATGTAGCAGAGGATAGCCTTGTGCGGCATAATTCAGCAGAGATACCCTTTGTTCTGTGAAGTCTCCATGTCCTAGTGTAAAGAAATGGCAGTGCTGGGAAGCAGGAATGGGTGTGTGATTGAGGGAGCACCCTTATAAGAAGCAGGGGAGGAAAGAATAGGTATCTAGAGGGAAGACTGGGAAAAGTGATAGCATTTGAAATATAAATAAATTAAATATCCAATTAAAACTATGTTCTAATAAATAATTTTAAAAAAGAAAACATAAATCTGTCAGTTTTAAGCATCCTTAAACCATACAGAAGGAAATGAGGACTCTGATTGAAATATTGGAAACAGAGAAGTCAATGCCCTATAGTAGTTTAAAATTCTCAGAATCTCCTTCTTACTTCTTAAGTCTTTTTAATAGCTTGATTCTAATTTTAAGGAAATAATGACAGAGGAGAAATGGAGTTATTAATCAAACACAGACTTATGTGTATATTCTTGCTTATAACAAGTAAATCTGCACATAACTCAGACAATCAAAATGAAGAGAGGTGCAGGATTCACCACTATATCACAGGTTCATGATTTTTCACTTACACGTGAGTATCACTGGTAAAGGAATAAATGCATGTTTTTACATGTTTTGTAAGGTATGTAATTTTTTTCAAGAGTGTCTTAGTGGATAGATGGTCCATTTTTTGTCATTTTACTGGGTATTTCTTCCTAAGAAAATGTACCAAATCCTAGAGAATTGATTTCAGCCCTGAGATATGGATCCAATCTTTAATTTTCAAAAAAATGTACTTTTATCCAGCAACTGAGAAAGGCATAAGGTGAATTGTGTAAAAGAGCCATTATCTGTTACCCAGAAGTATGGGGGAAGAAAATGTACTTATGAATATATATTACTAGGTGGCATAAAACAAACAAAAATCAAACAAATATTTAAATACAGGTTTTGCTAAAGTTGGTCAAATACAGGCATTCACTTAAATTCATTTTAGAAGATAAGAAAGTGTTTTACTGACTCAACCATTTTATGCAGAAACTACAATATATGTTATAGAATGATAGGAATTATAGAATTTATATGAAAGAATTTAAAATGTTTTAAAAATAATATAAGTATGAGATACGTCTAAACAACATTATATAGACAGAAAGTGTTATATTTACAAATGAATATTTCATAATTGATAATATATTACTTTTTAAAAATAATACATAAATTGTATAATATGAAATAGAACTATTATGATGCGGTGATATGTTTAGTATCAGAAAGCAAAATCCTTATCAAAGCTCAGTCTCTTGATGATGTAAATATCTTTAAGAATATGAGAGGAGCACTTGGTATATAAATCTTACATGGGTGAAAAAAATTTCTTTTTCTTAATTGCAACATAGCTGTGTCCCTGCATTTAATTTCATGGCAAATTGTGCAGGGATGTATTTATTAACACATTTCAAGCATAATCATGATTCTGTGAATTTCAACTTGAATTGTGCAGAACAGTAATTGTAATAAAAAGATAATGATAATTTTGATATTCCTGATTTTTAAATTAGTGACTTTATTGTGATGTGATGAAGATGTAACAATATCTTATCCCCAGTAAGAATGTCTGATCTGACTAAAGAATGTTTCTCTGACTAGCATCAACATTCTGGTAGGGAGGGAGTGGTGAAGTAGCAGGATTTACAAACTGATGAGAAGACTTGATGAATATAGACTCTTTGGTGTGATTATAATGGCTGTCCCTTCTGCACTTTTTCCATGAAATATAGCAACTGAAACAAATATCACTGAAGAAATGCAGGAAGAATACATGAAGTTGACCTAGCAACTCAGAATTCCTACTGAAAAGAAAATACGCAGTATGCACTCACTAATAAGTAGATATTAGCCGAAAAACGTGCAATACCCAAGAAACAATTCACAAACCATATCAAGCTCAAGACGAAGGAAGACCAAAATGTGGGTGCTTCAATCCTTGTTAGAAGGGAGAACAAAATTCTCACAGGAGGAAATACAGGGACAAAGATTGGATTAGAGCCTGAAGGATAGGTCATCCAGAGACTGACCCACCCGGGGATTCATCCCATATGCAGCCAACAAACCCAGTCACTATTGCTGGTGCCAATAAATATTTGCTGACAGTCTTGATAAGGATTTCTCCTGAAAGTCCCTTACAGAGCCTTACTGATACAGATGGGGATGCTTGCAGCTAACCATAGGACTGAGCTCACAGACATCAATGGAAGAGTAAGAGAAAGGACTGAAGGAATTGAAGGAGTTTACAACACCATAAGGAAAACTTATCAATATCAACTAACCACCAACCAAAGAGTGCACATGGAAGGACCAATAGCTAAGCCACATATGTAGCATAGGTTGGCATTGTCTGGCACCAATGGGAGGAAAAGCTCTTCATGCTGTGAAGGCTCATTTCCTCAGGGTATGGGAACGCTGGGGTGTTGATGTGGGAGTGGATGGATAGGAATGTGTCAGTGGGAGCAACTTTATAGAAGTAGAAGGAGGGAAGGGGGAAAAGGAGAGGGGGGAATGTGAAATGGGAGAGGTGGGAAATGAAATAAAATTTGAAATGTCAATACATAAAATGCCCAATAAAAAAATAGAATCACCCCAGTGGTACAGGATTTGAAGATATGATGGTGTCATGGAGAGTAGCTGAGGCTTGGCACTGAAAGGCAAGGGAAGGGCATTGATGTAGGTGCAGATTAAGTTTCAATTGTTATCAAGACTGAAGTTGTCATGCAAAGATGAGTCTTTCACCAAGAAGAGAGCCTATAAAAAGTTATTATTGAGGAATAAATGCAGCAGAGAATTTTTCCTTTGTGTGCCAAAATTGTTGTAGCTCACAAGAGTCACAGCTGAAAGTCTCATAAGGAAAACTAGAGATTCTTCCTAAAATAGAGCTATATCCATATTATATGACTTTAAATGGACTTAATGTATGTAGGAAAACAGAACCTCTGCTGTACAGAATAGGCTAATAAATTTAAATTTGAGTGACAGGAGTGGAAACTTTGCCCACAGCTGACTAGGTCCTCTCATAACAACTAAGACAGTACAAAAGGCCAAACCAATGCACACAAACCCTTCACCAAGACTTACCAAGAAAACTATAGGTTAAAGTTGAGAGTTAAAGTTATCTGTCTGTCCATCTTAATATCTATATATCTACCAGCATGTCAGTCTCTCTGTTAGCTATTTATCCATGTGATATCTATCACCCTTCTATCATCAATCATTAAATCCTATGCTGAACATCTATTTCTTTCTATATACTTCTGTATCTATCCATCTATCTATCTATCTATCTATCTATCTATCTATCTATCTATCTAATCTATCTCTATCTATCTAATTTATCTATCTATTTATCTTCTATCTAACCAACTAAGCCTGTAGCAAGCATGTATTTACCTACATATGTTCTAGTATCTATTATTTATTCATATTTTATTTATGTACACAAATGCACATGATTAAATGTATAAATACAACCTAGTGAGTTCATTTAATATTGCTCAAACATCTGTTTTTAAGGCTAGCACAATAACTTTGTACAAACAGGTATGGGACTTATTGCTGGGGAAGAGTAATATTCTCTCTCTGTGACTCTGTGTCTGACTGTGTCTGTGTGTCTGTGTGTCTGTCTGTGTGTCTGTCTTCCTCCCACCCCCCTCTCTCTCTCTCTCTCAAACACACACACATACACACACAAACACACACACACACCCACACACACACACATCATTCAATAATTGGTTGTCT
Source organism: Rattus norvegicus (assembly GCF_021556685.1). Classification (NCBI taxonomy): domain Eukaryota; kingdom Metazoa; phylum Chordata; class Mammalia; order Rodentia; family Muridae; genus Rattus; species Rattus norvegicus. The sequence continues at coordinate 90,075,230 of NC_141537.1, forward strand.
TCATTTAAGGTGGAGTCTTGTGAAATTTTTCCTACCCGAATTGACATGTCATGCAGGACTACATCATAAATGTCCTGTTTTCACCACCATATTTTTGAGATTTCTAGAGTGCATTCAAATGTGGAACTCGGTCATATTTGTAAGGTGAAACCTCAGAGCAGGTGTCCTGGTCCTCTTTCTTCCACGACATGTCTTCATTACCACTCTCTTCTCTGCAGGTTTTCCTGAGCTTTATTGTTAGGGATTGTGGTGTGCCTTGACTTTAGATTTATGTAGAACTACTTTTTTCCTTAAAAATTTGCATAGCACCTTAGCATACTATGACACATGGTCCTCGGAGAAGAAGCTTTTGAACTCCATCCCAATACCTTGAATTCCTGTGTAAAAAGTATTTTCAGAACGAGTTTTACCTTGAACTTCAGAAAGATAATCAAGGTAATGTCAATTTCTGCACGGTCTATATTGTTTAGGAATTTATAAGATTCCCCTGAACAAAAGTTCAAATTGCAGAATCTCGAGTATTACACTGAAGCTTTTTGTATATAATCTATGGGGTTTTTTTTGAAGAGATTATCACCCTAACTTACTATTTATACATTGATAAACAGCAGTATGGAAAATTCAACATATCTTAGCCAATCAAAACATAGGGGAGAGGAATTAGGACCTCATGATACACTACATGTTTTCATTTTACATGAAAACATTGGAATACAAGAAAAGAATCAATACTTCAGACTCTCCAACAACTTACCTACTAAGAGCTTTGGCATAGGAAAGGGAATGGAAGTAAATGAGTGAAAAACTGACTGTGAGTTTTCATATTCAGTGTGACTTCTGTTGAGCAGAGATTTTGGCTACTTACCACAATCAAAGACACTCAACAGCGAAATTTTTACTATCATTGCCTTATAAGTAAACAGACACATTTATTGAGTTCATTTCTAAATCTATCTCTTAAATGACTGTGACTTGTTTCCTGGGTTGAAGTAACTTTTTCACTATCAAATGAATGATTGAAGCTGACACGGTTACTATGCATCATTTTAGTGTTTTATTGAATTTGGTTTACAAGTACATTAATTAGATTTTTTTTACCTATTTTTATAAATAAGATTGGGTTGTAGTTTCCTTCTTGGTTATGCCTGTATCTAGTTTTGATTTCAGAATACCACCAGTGTCATAGGCTAAGTTTGGAAGTGAGTTTTCCCTTTTTATTTTATGGAATATTTTGTAAAGTGTTGGGAACAGATCTTTAAAAATTTGAAAATTGAAAGAATTCATTAGTGAATTCTTGTCCTTGAATTTACTTTGTATGGTAAATTTGTAGTGTAAATTCAATCACATTGTATGTAAAAATATTTTCAGAAGACTTCTATATTTATGTATTTAAGTTGCATAAAACATTTGCATTTGGGATTATGAATTTCTCCCAGGATCTCCAATTTTACAGAAACCATTTAGAGACTGTTTGGTCAAGTTTCTTGCCTTCTGCTACAGTGTGCATGTTTCAAGTTGGTGTCTTTACTAGCAAGCTCTCATTATTATTTATAAACCTACAGAATCTAAGATATTCTTACACATTGCAATGAAGTCAATACTAAATGGACAACAGATTAGAGTGAATTTATTCATGATTTCTACATCATTCATTCAGATGTCAGGTAATTACATAGTGCTGATAGCTGATGGCATCAAAGAGAAGAAAAATGAATGTGAATCTCCAGGTCCAATTCTGTTTCTTTGAAAGATTTTCATGAGTTTATGGGAAAGAAAACAGAATTGTATCAAAAAAATAAAAGAAAATTTAATCCAGCAATAAGGAAATGCATTCAAATGAACACTAGGAAAGTACACAGTTTACAGGAAACATACAAACAAGCAACAAGAACAAAACATGAAAAGTCACAGGCATTAAAATCTGCTTCATGTGTTTAATGATGATAGAAACCCATATCCAAACTTAGTGAAGAAAAAGAGAAAAATTTACCACACTTGTATAAAACTGAGCACCCACATACATAGCAGTCCTAAAATCTCAAATTAACAGTTGAAAATGAGGCACTTCAGCTAATATGAATGTGGTTGTTTGTATAAGAATGGCCCTGATAAGCTCATACATATATTTGCATGATTAGTCATCAGGGAATGGAATTTTTGATAAGACCAGGAGTGACACTGTTGGTGTATAAATGTCTTTGTTAGAAGTGTGTCACTAGGGGTGAGGTTTGAGGGTCATTTCAGACCAACCTCTCTGCCTTTTTGTCGTTCTCTGTCTCTGTATCACTCTTTCTTCCTTTCTCTCTCTCTCTCTCTCTCTCTCTCTCTCTCTCTCTCTCTCTCTCTCTCTCTCTCTCTCTCTCTCTCTGTGTGTGTGTGTCAAAATGTATGTAAGCCTCTCAAATACTATTTCATGTCCCTGTCTCCTGAAGCTTCCCCCTTGCCCTCCCCTTCCATTTTCTCACTTTGTTCCCTCTATCTGCTGTCTGCCTCTCCCTCCCTAGCGGGATTGACACATCCTTACTTGGACCCTATAATATTAACCTTTATATATTCCTAGGATTATATCCCTGGTATTATGCGATTTTTCTGGCTAATATGCACTTTCTAATAAGTACATACCATATATATCTTTTGGGGTCTGAGACACCTTACTCAGGACGAAATTTTTAGTTACATCCATTTGCCTGCAAAACTCATGATTTTCACATTCTTAATGAACCACATGTTCTTTATCCATTCTTCTGTTTTGTGACATCTGGGTTGTTTCCAGCTACTGGCTATCACAAATAAGGCCACTATGGACATAGTGGAGCATGTAATCTTGTGTCATGGTAGGGCATGTTTTGGTTATATGGCGTGGAATGGTATCACTGTGCCTTCATTGGGACTTTTTCCAATTTCCTGAGGAATCTACAGTTAACTTCAAGAGTCATTGTTCCTTTTCCATTCCCACCAGCTTTTGTTCTTTTTTTAAAATTTGTTTCTTTTCTTTTTTTTTTTTTTATTAACTTGAGTATTTCTTATATACATTTCGAGTGTTATTCCCTTTCCCGGTTTCCGGGCAAACATCCCCCTCCCCCCTCCCCTTCCTTGTGGGTGTTCCCCTCCCAACCCTCCCCCCATTGCCGCCCTCCCCCCATAGACTAGTTCACTGGGGGTTCAGTCTTAGCAGGACCCAGGGCTTCCCCTTCCACTGGTGCTCTTACTAGGATATTCATTGCTACCTATGGGGTCAGAGTCCAGGGTCAGTCCATGTATAGTCTTTAGATAGTGGCTTAGTCCCTGGAAGCTCTGGTTGCTTGGCATTGTTGTACTTTTGGGGTCTCGAGCCCCTTCAAGCTCTTCAAGTTCTTTCTCTGATTCCTTCAATAGGGGACCTATTCTCAGTTCAGTGGTTTGCTGCTGGCATTCGCCTCTGTATTTGCTGTATTCTGGCTGTGTCTCTCAGGAGCGATCTACATTCGGCTCCTGTCGGTCTGCACTTCTTTGCTTCATCCATCTTGTCTAATTGGGTGGCTGTATATGTATGGGCCACATGTGGGGCAGGCTCTGAATGGGTGTTCCTTCAGTCTCTGTTTTAATCTTTGCCTCTCCCTTCCCTGCCAAGGGTATTCTTTTTCCTCATTTAAAGAAGGAGTGAAGCATTCACATTTTGATCATCTGTCTTGAGTTTCATTTGTTCTAGGGATCTAGGGTAATTCAAAAATTTGGGCTAATAGCCACTTATCAATGAGTGCATACCATGTATGTCTTTCTGTGATTGGGTTAGCTCACTCAGGATGATATTTTCCAGTTCCAACCATTTGCCTACGAATTTCATAAACTCGTTGTTTTTGATAGCTGAGTAATATTCCATTGTGTAGATGTACCACATTTTCTGTATCCATTCCTCTGTTGAAGGGCATCTGGGTTCTTTCCAGCTTCTGGCTATTATAAATAAGGCTGCGATGAACATAGTGGAGCACGTGTCTCTTTTATATGTTGAGGCATCTTTTGGATATATGCCCAAGAGAGGTATAGCTGGAGCCTCAGGCAGTTCAATGTCCAATTTTCTGAGGAACCTCCAGACTGATTTCCAGAATGGTTTTACCAGTGTGCAATCCCACCAACAATGGAGGAGTGTTCCTCTTTCTCCACATCCTCGCCAGCATCTGCTGTCACCTGAGTTTTTGATCTTAGCCAATCGCACTGGTGTGAGGTGAAATCTCAGGGTTGTTTTGATTTGCATTTCCCTTATGACTAAAGATGTTGAACATTTCTTTAGGTGTTTCTCAGCCATTCGGCATTCCTCAGCTGTGAATTGTTTGTTTACCTCTGAACCCCATTTTTAATAGGGTTATTTGTTTCCCTGCGGTCTAACTTCTTGAGTTCTTTGTATATTTTGGATATAAGGCCTCTATCTGTTGTAGGATTGGTAAAGATCTTTTCCCAATCTGTTGGTTGCCGTTTTGTCCTAACCACAGTGTCCTTTGCCTTACAGAAGCTTTGCAGTTTTATGAGATCCCATTTGTCGATTCTTGATCTTAGAGCATAAGCCATTGGTGTTTTGTTCAGGAAATTTTTTCCAGTGCCCATGGGTTCCAGATGCTTCCCTAGTTTTTCTTCTATTAGTTTGAGTGTGTCTGGTTTGATGTGGAGGTCCTTGATCCACTTGGACTTAAGCTTTGTACAGGGTGATAAGCATGGATCGATCTGCATTCTTCTACATGTTGCCCTCCAGTTGAACCAGCACCATTTGCTGAAAATGCTATCTTTTTTCCATTGGACAGTTTTGGCTCCTTTGTCAAAAATCAAGTGACCATAGGTGTGTGGGTTCATTTCTGGGTCTTCAATTCTATTCCATTGGTCTATCTGTCTGTGTCTGTACCAATACCATGCAGTTTTTATTACTATTGCTCTGTAATACTGCTTGAGTTCAGGGATAGTGATTCCCCCTGAAGTCCTTTTATTGTTGAGGATAGCTTTAGCTATCCTGGGTTTTTTGTTATTCCAGATGAATTTGCAAATTGTTCTGTCTAACTCTTTGAAGAATTGGATTGGTGTTTTGATGGGGATTGCATTGAATCTGTAGATTGCTTTTGGTAAAGTGGACATTTTTACTATATTAATCCTGCCAATCCATGAGCATGGGAGATCTTTCCATCTTCTGAGCTCTTCTTCAATTTCTTTCCTCAGTGTCTTGAAGTTCTTATTGTACAGATCTTTTACTTGCTTGGTTAAATTCACACCAAGGTACTTTATATTATTTGGGTCTATTATGAAGGGTGTCGTTTCCCTAATTTCTTTCTCGGCTTGTTTCTCTTTTGTATAGAGGAAGGCAACTGATTTATTTGAGTTAATTTTATACCCAGCCACTTTGCTGAAGTTGTTTATCAGCTTTAGAAGTTCTCTGGTGGAACTTTTGGGATCACTTAAATATACTACCATGTCATCTGCAAATAGTGATATTTTGACTTCTTCTTTTCCGATCTGTATCCCTTTGATCTCCTTTTGTTGTCTGATTGCTCTGGCTAGAACTTCAAGAACTATATTGAATAAGTAGGGAGAGAGTGGGCAGCCTTGTCTAGTCCCTGATTTTAGTGGGATTGCTTCAAGTTTCTCTCCATTTAGTTTAATGTTAGCAACTGGTTTGCTGTATATGGCTTTTACTATGTTTAGGTATGGGCCATGAATTCCTATACTTTCCAGGACTTTTATCATGAAGGGGTGTTGAATTTTGTCAAATGCTTTCTCAGCATCTAATGAAATGATCATGTGGTTCTGTTCTTTCAGTTTGTTTATATAATGGATCACGTTGATGGTTTTCCGTATTTTAAACCATCCCTGCATGCCTGGGATGAAGCCTACTTGATCATGGTGGATGATTGTTTTGATGTGCTCTTGAATTCGGTTTGCCAGAATTTTATTGAGTATTTTTGCGTCGATATTCATAAGGTAAATTGGTCTGAAGTTCTCTTTCTTTGTTGTGTCTTTGTGTGGTTTAGGTATAAGAGTAATTGTGGCTTCGTAGAAGGAATTCGGTAGGGCTCCATCTGTTTCAATTTTGTGGAATAGTTTGGGTAATATTGGTATGAGGTCTTCTATGAAGGTTTGATAGAATTCTGCACTAAACCCGTCTGGACCTGGACTCTTTTTGGTTGGGAGACCTTTAATGACTGCTTCTATTTCCTTAGGAGTTATGGGGTTGTTTAACTGGTTTATCTGTTCCTGATTTAACTTCGATACCTGGTATCTGTCTAGGAAATTGTCCATTTCCTGAAGATTTTCAAATTTTTTTGAATATAGGTTTTTATAGTAAGATCTGATGATTTTTTGAATTTCCTCTGAATCTGTAGTTATGTCTCCCTTTTCATTTCTGATTTTGTTAATTTGGACGCACTCTCTGTGTCCTCTCGTTAGTCTGGCTAAGGGTTTATCTATCTTGTTGATTTTCTCAAAGAACCAACTTTTGGTTCTGTTGATTCTTTCTATGGTCCTTTTTGTTTCTACTTGGTTGATTTCAGCTCTGAGTTTGATTATTTCCTGCCTTCTGCTCCTCCTGGGTGTATTTGCTTCTTTTTGTTCTAGAGCTTTTAGGTGTGCTCTCAAGCTGCTGACATATGCTCTTTCCTGTTTCTTTCTGCAGGCACTCAGCGCTATGAGTTTTCCTCTTAGCACAGCTTTCATTGTGTCCCATAAGTTTGGGTATGTTGTATCTTCATTTTCATTAAATTCTAAAAAGTTTTTAATTTCTTTCTTTATTTCTTCCTTGACCAGGTTATCATTGAGTAGAGCATTGTTCAATTTCCACGTATATGTGGGCATTCTTCCCTTACTGTTATTGAAGACCAGTTTTAGGCCGTGGTGGTCCGATAGCACGCATGGGATTATTTCTATCTTTCTGTACCTGTTGAGGCCCGTTTTTTGACCAATTATATGGTCAATTTTGGAGAAAGTACCATGAGGAGCTGAGAAGAAGTTATATCCTTTTGCTTTAGGATAGAATGTTCTATAAATATCCGTTAAGTCCATTTGGCTCATGACTTCTCTTAGTCTGTCGACATCACTGTTTAATTTCTGTTTCCATGATCTGTCCATTGATGAGAGTGGGGTGTTGAAATCTCCCACTATTATTGTGTGATGTGCAATGTGTGTTTTGAGCTTTAGTAAGGTTTCTTTTATGTATGTAGGTGCCCTTTTATTTGGGGCATAGATATTTAGGATTGAGAGTTCATCTTGGTGGATTTTTCCTTTGATGAATATAAAGTGTCCTTCCTTATCTTTTTTGATGACTTTTAGTTGGAAATTGATTTTATTTGATATTAGAATGGCTACTCCAGCTTGCTTCTTCTGACCATTTGCTTGGAAAGATGTTTTCCAGCCTTTCACTCTGAGGTAGTGTCTGTCTTTGAGTCTGAGGTGTGTTTCCTGTAGGCACCAGAATGCAGGGTCCTCGTTGCGTATCCAGTTTGTTAATCTATGTCTTTTTATTGGGGAGTTGAGGCCATTGATATTGAGAGATATTAAGGAATAGTGATTATTGTTTCCCTTTATATTCATATTTGGATGTGAGGTTATGTTTATGTGCTTTCATTCTCTTTGTTTTGTTGCCAAGACGATTAGTTTCTTGCTTCTTCTAGGGTATAGCTTGCCTCCTTATGTTGGGCTTTACCATTTATTATCCTTTGTAGTGCTGGATTTGTAGAAAGATATTGTGTAAATTTGGTTTTGTCATGGAATATCTTGGTTTCTCCATCAATGTTAATTGAGAGTTTTGCTGGATACAGTAACCTGGGCTGGCATTTGTGTTCTCTTAGGGTCTGTATGACATCAGTCCAGGATCTTCTGGCCTTCATAGTTTCTGGCGAGAAGTCTGGTGTGATTCTGATAGGTCTCCCTTTATATGTTACTTGACCTTTTTCCCTTACTGCTTTGTTTCTTTTCTTATTGGATATATTTTTATTTACATTTCAAATGTCCCCTCCTTTCCCAGTTTCCCAGATATAATCCCCTATTGCATTTCCCAAATGTCTGCTTCTATGAGATTTTTCCCCCACCCACCCCTTCCCACCTCGCTGCACTGACATTCCTCTACATTGAGGCATTGTGCCTTTGGAAGACCAATGACTTGCGTAAATTTCTTGTTTAATTTTGTTCTTGTGCCCTCCCATCTGTGGACAAATTCCTACATTTAAACCAAACTATATAGAGAGATTCTTCAAAGTCCATCAATATCTTTGAAGTTGACTGCTGGTACAGCCAGGATCAGACATCACTTTTTAAAAATACACTTAAAATTTGTTATTAATAATACATATTTATATTCCATAGTCTATAGATCTCTTGGTTTCTGAAGACCATGTATTATTCTATGTATAGTATATCTGATTTGATTGTCTCTAGTTCTCTAATACCGACTTAACATTGAAAGCATCTGAGGAAGGTAAATGAACCTTATATTTGTAATTAAATAAGTAGTACCTAATAGGACCAATAAGTTTAATTCATTAATTACTACCTTGCATTTTAATTTATCATAAATAGTTTGTAAAGAATCTTTCAACAGAATTAGAATTTAACATATAGTTTTAAGAATTATGTAGGTGCAATACATTTAAAAATGGTTTAAATTTATATACATAATATGTTGCAGAAATCTTTAAGTGTAAATCAATACAGATTTGGGCTAAAAGTAGACTCAACAATCTAAGGTTTAACATAGTATTTTTATATTCATATTCTTTTTTATCCCTCCTTTCTTCTAATATCAGATAGAATAGAAAAAGGGAAGGATGAAAGAGAAATTAAGAAGAAAAAATAACTTGAATATAATCTCCCTTATCTTGTTTCTCTTCTGACATATACCATTAAAAATTAACCCACCAAAGGAAAATAAAACTAAATCCACCCATCACGGTTTTGTGAGTGGAGCCTCATTCCCCTAAAATTGCTTCCTGTTGTAAGGAGTATGTGTGGGTATATGGGCATGGGCATAGTTTTCTTTTAGTGGTCCAACGAATATTGGAATGTTGCCTAGTCTTAAGAAGCTGGTAATAACATTTGTTGATTAGTCTCTGTGTTGTGAGAAGGTTCAGACATTAATTGAAGTTCTGATTGCAGCATTGTGAGAGACTGGAACCCACTGGGGTCTGTACTAGATGCAAATTTTGAGTAAATAGCTAATGCAGAAGCCTGAGGTTGAGTGAGTCTGAGTAAATATATTTCAGCATCTCAGCATTCTTTAAGCATCCCCAATGGTGAACCAGGGTCTCTTTTACTTCATTGGTATCTATCAACATGTCAGTGTTCACAGATAGTATCCTTTGCTGTATCAGCACATATATGTAATGTGTGGCATGCTAAATCACCTAATGATAATGCTTTGTTCTCTTCTCAAGCATATAAGTCATTTGTCTTCTTTTTGTTAATTGCTTTGGACTAGGAAAATGAACACATAATCTTTAGCATGAAACTTTTTAAGTTAACTTATGCAGAATCTGAGTTTTTAACTCAGTTTATTGCATCTCAATGGGTTGCCATCATATTTCTCAAGACTTGGATTTTTCACCTGGAATTAGGTTTTTGCTGTCATCGAGGGGTCCACATTGAACTTTTTGTACATTCTTTATTGTTTTTAAAGATGCCACTAATTTTTTCTTCTATGTCACTCAAGTAGCATTTAATATTTTAGCCGTCTTGTTCTCTAAGTCTGTTTTATTCTGATCTCCCATACAGATGATATATAAAATTATGATCATTACTGAACATATAATTAATATTGACACGAAAAGCAAAACTAGGTGGAGTTCTACTACCTTAGTTCACAGTTTTTCCAATTATCAATATGGAAAATATTTTCTTTTTTAGTCTCTTCTTTCTGTGGAGACTTTATTTTTCTTTCACTCTTTTCTATATGGTGACTTTATATGTTTATATTTAAAGTCCATATTTCTATGACTGTGTATATTCTCTTTCTTTAGCCTGCATATGCCTTTTAAAATGCACTCATCTGTGTTTTCTTCTCCTCAGAATTATGTGCATATATTTATATGTCATTGTCTTCTTCCTTAGTGTCTTTTTTGTATTTCATTTTTCTAAACTGTTTTTCATTCATGTGTGACTTATTCTTTTTAATTCACTTTTTGCTTAATGACTTTTTTCTTAAAAACTATTCAATGTGTTAATATTGAACTATTCAAACTATTAATATGTCTTTGATATTTTATACCCGTCCTTCCTGTTTTCTTTCCCATGCAAGCACAATTCTTTCTTCATCAGAATTTCATTTGAACTTGGATTATTTCTGATTCTCCCTCTGTCCATTCGTGTTTCAATTCAAACATTTCACTGTATTTTGCCCCAGTCCAGTCAATCACTCACAGAGAATCAGCTCTTCTTCCACATTGTGAGCTCTGTGCTGGCTGGTAAGATAGCATGCATAGGTATATAACCCCGGGAATGCCATTTTTCCTGTTGTTAGTTAGGAGCCTCATGTTAGAGGACACTGACAGACAATGTGCATATTTGGCCCAGGTAGGGTATGGTCCCACTTTTTGGGTCATGGTGGTTTATACAAATTTCCAGCCTCCTTGGCCTTAAAAGGCCTAGTTTGTACTGTGATGTCATGGAGTATTGCCAGCTCTAAAGGGATCATATTTGCAATAAGCACAGCCTTACACCAGATATAGATAATTCCGACAGGTAGTTTTAACTCAGGTTGAGAAAGGGGACATTCAGCTCACAAAAACACCTTTGCTACCTGAATGCAGTTATGCTCTAGCTATTCCTATGGTTACAAGCTTGGAATCCACCATTCTCAATCCAGTGCTAATATTGATTTGGATTGGTGATATAGAAATGGTACTTCTGGCTATTTATTTTTTGGATGGACAACTGATTTTTTTTATTTCTTTAATTTTCTGTATTATACTATAATTAGATCACTGTTTCTTTCTCTATTCTAAATCCTTCTACATGAACCCTCTTGAGTTTTTTCAATTAATTTGTGTGAAAGGTATATATGGCAATTATGTACTGTATGCTCTGTGTCCTTGTAGAGTCACATTTGAGAAGAGCAACCAACTTCTTTAGAACTCCAAGACTGTGGCCAACCCAGTAGCACAACTACCAGGGTCATGTCCCTCTTAGTCTTAAGGCAGAACCTTGGCGACTAAGTGTCCTTAGGACTTAATGCTTTTATAGAGAATATCACTGATAGTTGTACTCTCAGTCTTCACATCCTTAATCTAAGTGTTGTATGAAAACTCAGATGGAGCTTCCAGCCCGTCACTGGGCAGTATTATTTGCACTCACAGTAATAATGTTTGATCTTTGATAGACATCACTACAAGAGGAGATTAATGATTCAATCTCCACTTGTGAAAGGAATTTAGACATGTAGATTGTTAGAAATGTCCAACAATTTTAGAAGAGTTTGGAGATGTAGCTTGTTAGATAAGTTAGATTAAAATGTTTTTGTCTGTGGCTCAACTGACAAAAATCTTAGGTGTGAGTTTGAGGTTCATAAAGGCACACCCTTAAGTGTTGAGCTAGTGATATGTTTCTTGTCAGTGGACAAGAACAATGGCAGTCCTACCAGCACTACTTGACACGACTCTCTTTCTTGAACTGAGCAAATGACCAATGTGATGATTAAGTTCTTGTACCTGTTATTGCCCACAGCTTCCAGATAGGATTTAATAAAATAATATTAAATCAGGTGATGTGCACAGTGAAGCTTAAAACTAAAGTGACTGATAGATTTTTATATAAAAGTTCAGATTCGTGATTCTTTTAGATTTGTATAAGATTACTTTTTATAATATATAATAAAGCAACTGATCCTCTTTATTAACCACAAACTGAAGCCTGTCAGGAAAAAGAAAATTACATGTCATTCTTCGACCTTCTTAATCTATACGAAATGGCTCACTTATGAATGTGTGTGAGTTCTAGGGAATGTCTTGTTTTCTTCTTCATGTGTAATATATAAGTTGTTTTTCAAGCATAGTTATTAGGGTACATACTTTTTAAAAATAATCAGTCATTACAAGAAAATATGAATGCAATCACATTGTACTGTTTATGCTACCTTAGAAATTTCTGAGATATAAGCAGTGGGAAGAAAAATAAAATGTTTATGGTACTTGTACTTCATTTATTGACTCTGTGTGTGTGTGTGTGTGTGTGTGTGTGTGTGTGTGTGTGTGTGATTGTTTTCCCTGTTTTGCTCGTTTTGTCATCTCTTTAAGCTTCAAAGTGTTCCAGCAGAATCTTGTAGGTCACAATAAGTGCTGGCCCTACTAAATCAAGACTTACACCTCAGAGGTAGTCTACTGAGTAAAAACAAATGTCAAATATACGTCGTCCTGTCAGTTTATCCTTACCTGACAAATCTGGCATTCAGCATATTCCTTTAAGATATTTTCGGAAATTTAACAAAATTAACCATAAAAGAACAGAAAATTAACAGAAATACCTGCTATCCTAAGGAGTTTTATATAATTATAGCTCCTAAATTTTGAAATGCACAAAATATTCCCATTTATGAACAGCTCCTGATAAATTCCACAGCAAAATGTGCATTATATACTTTATTTAAAACACATTTACAATATTAAAATCAATCCCATTAATCATACATAAAGCTAATAATGATGTTCAATAAGAATAGAGTGTGCAGATATTCCTGAGTAACAATCGTAAATAACATGTGTTGAAAATCTTGAGTCATCCCCATAGTTTACTTGCCGTAAATCAAGAATAGTGACTAATACAACTTTTCTCCTCTTGAGATCAAAGATCCAATTTAGGGCATGTATCTGTGAGGTGAGATGAAGAGGGAGACATGTTTTTCATGTTTTAATGTAAAGATTTTATATTGCTGAGATGTAAATCAAGAATTATTATCATTTACTCTAATTTCATTTTACTTTTACAGGATCCAACTTACCCATTTCATAGACATTTTCAGTATTTTGAGTAGGAATTATAAGGTACTTATTCAACTTCATATACTGATCCCATGTTTCTTTAGTGATATTTTTTCCAGTTGCTGCATTTCATGGAAGATATGTCAGAAAAGATATCCACTACAATAACACCAAATAGACTATGCGCATCATGTCTTCTCATCAGTTTCTAAATACTACTACTTTACCCCACCCTCCCTACCAGAATAGATGTGCCATTCAGGGAACATTCTGAAGTCAGGTCAGATATTCTTACTTGGGATAAAATAATATGTCTCCATCCCATCATAACTAAAATACTGATTTAAAATCTGGGATATTAAAATTAGCATAGAATTATTATTAAAATTTTTATCCTGTAAAATTCAACTTGAATTTCACACAACCATAATTATACTTGATATATGTTAGTAAAGAGATTATTGCATCAGTTTATCATGAAACTAAATGCAGGAGAGACATTTATTTTGCAGTTAACAAAAAAGAAAAATGATTTTCACTTATAAGATTTACATACCCAGTATTCCTGTTATCTTCTGGAAGTAATTCAGATCATTTAGAAGTGACAGTTGAAACACAATGGTAGTATTTGAGACAAACCATATCCCAATTCTAACATCACTTGACTCTGTTAATAAATAGAGTTTCCTTCATAATAACATGATTTGGAGTTTACTATTTCTTTATTTCCTTACTTAGTGTTTACTTTTGAGATTTTAATAGAGTTATACCATTTGAAACTTCCCTTTTTCCCATATATATCTGAGTGTTTGACCATCCACATGTTCATGACCTCGTTTTTACAGATTATAACCGTTGGCATATATATATATATATATTTATTATTACTATAATAGTTATTCTATATTTTATATAATATTAACTATGCATTATTTTATATAAAATAATTTAGTGTAAAATGAAAAGTTTATTCATAAACATATTCCTTTAAGTCATATAATATTACGTAGGTATAACTCATAGTTTTAATTATATTATTTTTAAAACATTATAAATTCTTTCATAATAATTCCATTATTCCAAGCATAATACAACATATATTATCATTTCTCCATTAAATAATTGTGTCAGGAAAAGTTTGTCTTACCTTCTAACAGGAAATTAAAAAATCAAATGTATGCCTGTATTTGACCAACATTAGCAAAACGTGTATTTATTTCCTTGTTTGATTTTTGTTTGTTTTGTGCCACCTAGCAAGATTCATTCATAAGTACATTATCCCCATACTGGTGGAGAACAAATAATGGCTATTTTACACACTTCGTTCAGTGCCTCCAACGTTGATAGATAAAAGTAGATTTTTGGAAAATGTCGAGTTGGATCATGAAATTGCCAGATCCCAAGGATGTCATGATTCCTGTTTGTTTTCAGTCATTTTCCTAGCCAGTGATGCACTATGATGTGAGAAACAATGGACTGTTTATCAATGAATGATGCTCTTGATAAACAACACATCCATTTCAAAGCATGTAAAGAATTCAGTCAATCCTGAACTTACATTTATTTGAGCAAAATGACCACGGGGTTTTATCAGTCCAAACTGTGTGTAGTTGGGATGTTCCGTTTTATCTAAACAATACATATTAATAATAAACACACTTTATTACAAATATTCATCACAAGTCTATTTGTCCTTTAATAAAACACATCTTGCTGAAAGTGAAACACATTCCTGGCCTTGATCCTGTCTTCTATGTTAGTCTTTGGTTTGTAAATATCTTCATTTAGCATCTTTTCAATCTATGATTCTTATTGGGAATGGAGCAACTTCCTGTGTGCCCAGAGACTTACAGATGGGAATGGGTCTGAGACCCTAAATTGCCAGTATTACCCAAGTCACCAAAGCAAAGGAAATGATCTCATTGATGCAATGATGGTATCCAGTTATTGGGATGGTTTGCAAGAAAATGATAATTCTTCACAATGAGGTTATAACACTGTTTTTATCATGCTTGATACCACATTTTCCTTTACCTATATTCACACTTACTAATATTTTACTTTTAGCAAACATGGGTTCCATCACATGATGTACTTTTTATTGCGTTGGTATTTTAGCAATTTTTAAATAAAAAAAGATTAAAACCTCATGGTGTGAAAACTCAAGTTTAATATATTTTATATGCAGTTCTTCCTAACTCCAGCTTGTCTCAAATTACTATTAAATCCCAATCATATTCTGATCTGCAGAAACATATTGTAGTGACTTGAATCCATTTCAAGAAATTATTCCTTCCACCCAAATAACTTTTCTTACCTTACATAGAATGTCATGCTTTTGAGGCTGTATTTGTTAAAATACTTAACTTCATGCATCAGTATCCTTGCTTCACTATTTTCTTCTCTAGAACTCACAGATCTGGCTGCTAGGAAGATGGTATTAAATTTTCCTGAAAACTAAAAATTATTATGAATTAAATTCATCATCCGGAGAATATGAGTTTGACAATCCACACCAACATGTTTGCACATAGTTTCCCGTAACTTCATATCTAATGGATATCTTTTGTTCTTGGTAAGTACTACATGCACGTAGTACACGATGCAGACCAATTAATCACACACATAACACAAAACAAGAAAATAAGTTTAGTGAAAATTTAAGATAAATAAATGGGTAGAAAAGAAAACCTAATAACAATACTCTCCAAACTATTCCACAAAATAGAAACAGAAGAAACACAAGCCAGATCATTTGTTGAATTCACAATTATACTAATACGTAAACCATACAAAGACCCAACAAAGAAAGAGAACTTTAGAAAAATTTTCCCTATGAATATCAATGCAAAATACTCAATAAGATTCTTGCAATCTGAATTCAACAACATGTGAAAATAATCATCCATCATGGTCAAACATCATCTCAGTGATGCAGGAATGTTTCAATATATAGAAATCCATCAATGTAGTCTGAAAACAAACTCAAAGAAAAAAATCACATGATCATCTTATTAGATGATGAGAAAGCACTTGACAAAATGCAATGCTCCTTCATGATAAAAGTCTTGGAAAGATGAGGAATTAAGGTCCTTACCTAAACATAGCAAAACAGTAGCCAATATCAAGCTAAATGGAGAGAAACATGAAGCAATCTCACTAAAATCAAGGACTAGACAAGGCAGCCCACTTTCTCCCTACATATTCAATATAGTACTTAAAAATTTACCCATAGCAATTAAACAACAAAAAGAGATCAAAGCAATAAAAGTTGAAAGAGAAGAGGTCAAAATACTACTGTTTGTAGATTGTATGACAGTATATTGAAGTGGCCCAAAAATTCCAACAGAGAACTTCAACACCAGAGGAAAAAATATCAGCAAATGGCTAAATATAAAATTAACTCAAACAAATCAATAGCTTCCATCTACTCAAAGAATAAACCGGCTGAGAAAGAAGTTAGGGAAATAACACCGTTTATTAAAGTCAAAAATAATATAAAATGCTTTGGAGTGACTCTAACCATGCAAATGAAAGATTTATATGACAAGAACTTCAAGTCTCTGAAGAAAAATATGAAGAAGAGCTCAGAAGCTGGAAAGATCCTCCATGCTCATGAATTGGCAGGATTAATATAGTAAATGGTCATCTTGCTGAAAGCAATCTCCAGATTCAATGTAATCCCCTCAAAATTCCAACTCAATACGTCATAGAAATAGAAAGAGCAATTTGCAAATTCATTTGGAAAAACAAACAAACAAGATATTGAAAATTATCCTCAACAATAAAAGAACTTCTGTGGGAATCACCATTGTTAAACACAAGCTGTATTACAGGGAAATAGTGATAAAAATGTATGGTTTTTGGTGCAAACACAGACAGTTAGCTCAGTGGAGTAGAATGGAAGACATAGAAATGAACCTGCACACCTATGGTCTCTTGGACTTTGACAGAGGGGCTAAAACCATCCAGTGGAAAAAACACACCATTTTCAAAAAATTATGCTGATTTAACTGGAGACCAGCATTGAGATGAATGCAAATCAATCGATTTTTATAGCCCTGTGCAAAGCTCAAGTCCAAATGTTTCTAGGACCTCCACATCAAACCAGATACACTCAAACTAATAGAAGAAAGTTAGGGAATAGCTTCAAACAATGTACACTGGGAAAAATTCCCTGGAGAGAACACCAATAGCTTATACTCTAAAATCAAGAATCACCAAATGGGACTTCATAAGATTGCAAAGTTTCTGTAAGGTAAAGGACACTGTCAATAGAGAGAGTTTTATTCCTAAGTGCATTACCTCCTCCACCCCCACAGTGGTGGAGAATATAAGATGCCTATTTTACTCACTTAGACTTATGCCTCCCACGTATGCTGGATGAAAATAGATTTTTTAAAAATGTCGAAAAGTATCACGCAACAGCCATATACTAGGGATATAATGAGTTCCGTTTCTTATGTAACATTTTGTTAGGACAAGATGCCCTGTAAAATGAGACACAAAGGACCATTTATCCACAAAAGAAACTCTTTTTAACAACAACAACAAATGTTTGTTTGTTTGTTTGTTTTCACTACAGATTTTATTTCCCTTACAGTCCTTCTAACTGTTCCCCATTCCATAACTCCTCCCCACTCCCCTGTCTCCAAGAAGATGTCTCTACTTCCCTTGTCCCCACTCCACCAGACCTCTAAACTCCCTGTGGCCTACAGGTTTTTGAGGGATATATTAATCCTTTCTGAACCTGGACCTAGCAGCCCTCTGCTGTATTTGTGTTGGGGGCCTCATAGCACCTAATGTATGCTTCCTGGTGTGTGGTCCAGTGACTGAGAGATCTCCGGCTCCAGGTTAATTTAAATTTGTGGTTCTCCTACATGGTGCTTTCCTCAGCTTCTTCCACTATTTCCCTAGTTCAATCACAGGGGTCCTGGCTTCAGTCCATTGATTGGGTATAAATGTCTGCATCTGACTTTTGAGCTGCTTGTTGACCTCTTTGATGGCAGCCTTGATAGATCACTTCCTCTACAAAACAAGTAAATAATACAGTCAATCTTTAACTCACATTTAATTAAGTAATACTTCCATTGAGTTTTATCAGCCCAAACTGTGTGTAAGTTGCACACCCTGTTTTTCCTAAATAATATTTTTAGGCAATAAACACTCCATTTTTCACATTTATCATCACATGTCTGTTTGTCAACTAAGAGAGCACATCTTGAGGAAAGTGAGACACATTGCTGGTTTTGATCCTGTCTTCTGTGATGCTATTCTAGGTTTGTAATGAGTTTTCAGTCCATGATTCCTGTCAGGAATGGACCGACTTCCTATGTGTACAAAGACATATGGATGGGATTGGGTATAGATCCTAAATTGAGAGGATTTCCCAAGTGACCAAAGTGAAGCAAGTGACTTCATTGATATAAGGCTAGGTATCCAGTTATCTGGATTATTTGCAAGAGAAGGAAAATTCTTCACAGTGAGGTTATAGCACTGCTTTTGTCATATTTGATATAACACTTGACATTCATTAATATTTTATTTTTAGCAAACATTGGTTCTACAACATGATGTATTTTTACTGTGGGGATATTTTCACGATGTTATTATAAAAATATTAAAACAACAAGATATGAAAACTAAACTTGAATGTATGTTAGATGCAGTCACACCTAACTCCAATTTTTCTCAAATTACTATTAAATCTTAATCATCTTCCCATTTCCAGAAGCATATTGTAATGCCTTAATTCCCACTTCAACACATTGTTTCTTCTACACAAAGAAGTTTTCTTACCTGACATAGAATGTCATGCTCATGAGTCTGTATTTGTTAAAATACTAAACCTCATGCATCAGCATCCTTGCTTGAATACTTTCTGCTATTGTTCTCATAGATTTATCTGCTAGGTAGTATTGAATTAGTATTGAATTTCACTGAAAACCAAAAATTAATGTGAATTCATTCAATGATCAGAGCATATGACTTTCAGTCCCCACATCCTCATGTTTGCATATAATCTCCTGTAATTTCATTTTGAGGGACATCTTATGGCCTTGGTAGGTACTACATACACAGAGTGCAATATGTAGACCAACTCCTCCTATACATAAAGAATAACATAAATTTATCAAAAATTTAAGGTAAACCAATGGGGAGACAAGTGAATTATAGATGTTCAAGTAAATAAATAAAAACATTTAATATTGTGATACAAAAAATTAAAATATAATGTGCTGGCACCATTATTGTGTGTTTCTGTTTTTACCTTATAATTGACTAACATCTTATTTGAAAACATATATGTGTGTGTGTGTGATAATTTTATATCACACAAAATATTATTAAGAAAAAACGCAAACATAAATTAAATTATAGGCAAGCAGAACTCCATACAGATGAACAAACACATATGCACACACATTGTCAACATTCTGTCTAAGCTTCAACCCCATAGTTACCTGGCAACATCCAGGTATACTCTACCCCACAATTACCTGGCAATAGCCAGCTGTGCCTGGCACTATAAAAAGGGCTGTTTGCCCCTTCTCTCCGATTGCCTTCTTGCTCTTGTTCTTCTTTTCTTTCCCTCTTCACCTTTTTCCCTTCTCTTCCTATTTCCCTCCCCCCTTCTCTCCTTGTGCTCATGGCCGGCATTTACTCCTTTCCTCTTCTACTCTTCTGTACTCATTAAACCTTTTCATGTGGAAACATGTTGGCCTGTATGGTGAACTTGACTTCCCTGTGAGCATGTCTTGCCCCACATCTAGCCACTGTGCCAACCCTGGGCAGAGGGCAATATCAGGTTCGCTCGATGTGGACTGCATGCTCTAGCTGGGCCATAGCGAAGAGGGACTGAGACACATGCAGCTGCCTCTCACACCACCTGAATTTAATCTCTGCCACATGTCCCAGAGTGCCACTTCTTCTAGGCCTATGCTGTGCCCTTTGACCACCACCACTTGCTGGCTGCTGTGGGACTCAGAACTTCCACAACGTGAGTTGCTAATGCAGCTGGCACTCACAGATTTCTGCATGAGTGGCTGCCCTCCTTGGTTCACCACGTGGTGCCAGCTCTTGCCATTTAGACAGGCCCTCATCAACCACAAGGTTTCACTTTTCCTCCTACCAGATCTCTGCTAAAATTTCTGCACAAACACTGGCAGATTGTTAGGCATGTATGTAGCTTTGCTCTAACCCCTCACTGTGTTCTGCTTCCCATGGCATGCCGCTGAGGTCCAACAGGCCTCCCCATCATGATGATGCCCAGCATGCAACTGCCTGCCAAAGAGAGCACCCTCTTCAAGCACACGCTGGTGAGTGATGACCCACTCGACCTCTGTGCACTTTCTTTACATCAGAGCTTGACTATCCATTATGCATATATATTGTCCGTACTAATAATTTACTTTTAAATTTTGGAGCAGGTGTTAATATATGCAGATGAGATCCATCAAAGAGATGGAACACATCCAATTGGATCGGAGGCAGTACCTGAGCAGGATACCCGATGGAATAATTACACAGGTGGTACTTTAGCCGGAGATAGATTCTTAACTTGCTGCCTGACTGGTTTTTGCAGGGCAGTCTTAAAACAAGTGGATTAAAAAAAAAACCTACAAGAGTCATTTAGGAAAAACAGGAAAACCCATCCCAAATTTTAGAATGTCTTACCAAACCTTTATTTGTAAATAAAATTTTGCCAATTTTGCCAATAAATAAATTGGCAAATTTAGACACTTTTCTAGACCCCAAAAACACATAAGATAAGCAACTTCTGGTGACCTATTTCTTTTCCCAGAGATACCCCAATATAAAATACAACTTAAAAAGCAAGAGAGAGGGCCCCTAACTCCACAGGCAGAACTTTTGGTGTTGACCTTTAAGGTATATCATAGAAGGGATGAGAAGGCTGGAAGACTAAAATACCATATGCTGACAAAAACTGTCCGACCAGCTCTAGCTATTTTCCTTGAGTCCAGAGCACCAAATAATCCTATGAAAAATAAGGTACAGAGCTACCCAAAATATTCTCAACTGAGGAATATCAAATGACTTAGAAGCTCGTAAAGAAATGTTCAACTCCTTAGTCATCAAGGACATACAAATAAAAACAACCCTGAGATTCTACCTCACATCAGTCAGAATAGGTGAAATAAAAAAAACTCTGGTCACATCAGATGCTGACAAGAATGTAGAGAAAGAGGAACACTCCTCCACTGTTGATGGGATTACAAGAAGGTACAAACACTGTGGAAATCAGTCTGGCAGTTCCTTTGAAAATTGGACAAAGTACTACCTGAGGACCCAGCTATACTACACCTGGGCATATACCCAAAAGATGCTCCAACATATAGCAAGGACATATTCTCCACTGTGTTCAAAGCAGCTTCATTTGTAAGAGCCAGAAATTGGAAAGTACCCAGATGTCCTTCAACTGAGGAATGGATACGGAAATTGTCGGACATTTACAAAATGAAGTAATACTTAGGTATTAAAACCAATGACTTCAAGAAATTTTTAAGCAAATAAATGTAAATAGAAAATATCATCCTGAGTGTGGTAATCTGTGGATAATCATACTCTCTCTACCATGGATTCCACAAAATTTTGGGTTAAAATCCTGGTTTAACATGCTGCCTGTTTCTTATCAGCAGTTATTAATAGAAATGTGATTAAATTCTTTCCATAGTTAGAAGGAGAATATACAGGTTTTACCCAAGTCACATGGAAATTCTGCCCACAGTTCACAACCAGCAAAGGGGACAGTGCAACTGCTCCAAGCTGAGCATAATATATAAAAGCTGCTTACTTCCTATAGGCAGGTATTATAAGACGTTTACTTTTAAGATGGTATATTATGGTCTATAGTTGGCTCACATTCTCTAATGTGGGCTCGAAAGGAATTTTGGGTTGATTTACTGGCCTGACAAATGAAAAGGCCTAAGATAATCTCATACAGTATTATTTAGTTAACTTCATTTATTTTTAATTATTTTAATTTTCAAAATCCGTGTGATTTTTCTATTTTGTGACAATATTATTTCTGTGGGAGAGAATAAAAGCTACAAGATTTTTCTGGTTACCTACTAAAAATTGATGATTTTGGAAAAAGGTTTGTTTTGTGTTTTTAGAAAAGGTGGTTAGGATCTGACATCTTCCAGAGCTTTATGGATCAGATTTAATAGAGGGAGACCCCCAGAAGACCTAGATTCAAGAGAATAAAACAAAAAAAAAGGAAAAGAATTTCATCTTAACCAGTCTGTACACCCTACACAGACTGATACAATCCATACAGATATCTTTATGATACTAAACATTGTGTTGAGATTTCTATATTAAGGAATGTACAGCTTTGATGAGTCTCATCACCAGAAGTGCTGAACTGACCTGCTTCAACTACTGATCTCAGGGACTTTCATCCATATCCAGTCAGACCGACATCAAAGACTACAACAATCATTGAATGGCCTTCTTAAGACCAAACAATACTCCATTTTCATTACCCCCTGTTCAAGATATCTCAACCCCATATTCAGCATGAAGTTGTGAAGAGTCATCGACCCAATGTCCTGGACTTGGGGGTATGAGGGAGGTTGCTCTGAAGTTATCTTTCTGGAAGTTTAGAGATAGTCCTAATTTCAGAGTGTAATTAGCTGGAATTGATTGTAGAGCCATAACCTCATTTGGTAGAATTCCTCATATTTGCTACTAAGTTGAAATTATAATCTCTTAAATTGGTACAGTATTTATTTGATACAAATTTAAGGTTTTTATTGGAATGAATTTCTTATTAATATAAAATTGAGATTGATATTTTTATTCCCATATAGACGCTGTACCTATGCAACACATTTAAGAACAGAAGACTTCGACCCAGTTTTATAACTGCTATTGTGTACTGATCTGAGATGGTTAAACATATGAGTTAAGGGACAGATAGCAAATTCATTTATTGTTAGGGTATTTTGGTGTTTTTAAGATAATGTAGTTGCTCCTAGCAGCTCCCCTTTTGTGGATTCGGAGAGGAAATTGAGAGTCTCTATCTCCCTGTGAAGTAATACATTTTGGCTAGTTTGTCACTGAGTAGAAATTGCTTATTTCACCTACAGACAAAATACTGTCCAGAAAAGGACACACTATACAGAATAGTCAATGCCAAATCAGAATAATCATTCCTTCTAAAATTCTGTGTTAAAAGGTCTGTCTGATTATTCTGGGCCAGAGGCCAAAGACTGATGCTCTTATATGTTGCTAACAGGGGACTGTACAGGTAGGCAGTTTACCTTTTATCAGTTCAGGAAGCCAGGTTAGTGTTAGGCTTCCTATATTTTCAGATAGTACTAGTCATTCTCAGATCTCTAATGCAGTTGAAGACTAATTATTTTTTTTTTTATTAACTTGAGTATTTCTTATATACATTTCGAGTGTTATTCCCTTTCCCGGTTTCCGGGCAAACATCCCCCTCCCCCCTCCCCTTCCTTATGGGTGTTCCCCTCCCAACCCTCCCCCCATTGCCGCCCTCCCCCCATAGACTAGTTCACTGTGGGTTCAGTCTTAGCAGGACCCAGGGCTTCCCCTTCCACTGGTGCTCTTACTAGGATATTCATTGCTACCTATGGGGTCAGAGTCCAGGGTCAGTCCATGTATAGTCTTTAGGTAGTGGCTTAGTCCCTGGAAGCTCTGGTTGCTTGGCATTGTTGTACTTTTGAGGTCTCGAGCCCCTTCAAGCTCTTCCAGTTCTTTCTCTGATTCCTTCAATAGGGGACCTATTCTCAGTTCAGTGGTTTGCTGCTGGCATTCGCCTCTATATTTGCTGTATTCTGGCTGTGTCTCTCAGGAGCGATCTACATCCGGCTCCTGTCGGTCTGCACTTCTTTGCTTCATCCATCTTGTCTAATTGGGTGGCTGTATATGTATGGGCCACATGTGGGGCAGGCTCTGAATGGGTGTTCCTTCAGTCTCTGTTTTAATCTTTGCCTCTCCCTTCCCTGCCAAGGGTATTCTTTTTCCTCATTTAAAGAAGGAGTGAAGCATTCACATTTTGATCATCCGTCTTGAGTTTCGTTTGTTCTAGGGATCTAGGGTAATTCAAGCATTTGGGCTAATAGCCACTTATCAATGAGTGCATACCATGTATGTCTTTCTGTGATTGGGTTAGCTCACTCAGGATGATATTTTCCAGTTCCAACCATTTGCCTACGAATTTCATAAACTCGTTGTTTTTGATAGCTGAGTAATATTCCATTGTGTAGATGTACCACATTTTCTGTATCCATTCCTCTGTTGAAGGGCATCTGGGTTCTTTCCAGCTTCTGGCTATTATAAATAAGGCTGCGATGAACATAGTGGAGCACGTGTCTCTTTTATATGTTGAGGCATCTTTTGGGTATATGCCCAAGAGAGGTATAGCTGGATCATCAGGCAGTTCAATGTCCAATTTTCTGAGGAACCTCCAGACTGATTTCCAGAATGGTTTTACCAGTCTGCAATCCCACCAACAATGGAGGAGTGTTCCTCTTTCTCCACATCCTCGCCAGCATCTGCTGTCACCTGAGTTTTTGATCTTAGCCAATCGCACTGGTGTGAGGTGAAATCTCAGGGTTGTTTTGATTTGCATTTCCCTTATGACTAAAGATGTTGAACATTTCTTTAGGTGTTTCTCAGCCATTCGGCATTCCTCAGCTGTGAATTCTTTGTTTAGCTCTGAACCCCATTTTTTAATAGGGTTATTTGTTTCCCTGCGGTCTAACTTCTTGAGTTCTTTGTATATTTTGGAAATAAGGCCTCTATCTGTTGTAGGATTGGTAAAGATCTTTTCCCAATCTGTTGGTTGCCATTTTGTCCTAACCACAGTGTCCTTTGCCTTACAGAAGCTTTGCAGTTTTATGAGATCCCATTTGTCGATTCTTGATCTTAGAGCATAAGCCATTGGTGTTTTGTTCAGGAAATTTTTTCCAGTGCCCATGTGTTCCAGATGCTTCCCTATTTTTCTTCTATTAGTTTGAGTGTGTCTGGTTTGATGTGGAGGTCCTTGATCCACTTGGACTTAAGCTTTGTACAGGGTGATAAGGATGGATCGATCTGCATTCTTCTACATGTTGCCCTCCAGTTGAACCAGCACCATTGAAGACTAATTATAATCTCATAGCATACCCAAGCTACTCAACATTGAGGATACATATTTATTAGATGGTTTTCAGATAGTATACAAGCTAAACAAGACATAACATATAGATTTTAACTTTCTTAAAATAACACAATGTTCTATTTAATTGACACAAATGATGGTTAGGTATATCATATATGTTATATATTACAGAATGGTAATAGTTGTGCTCAGCTTCTATTTGAGAGAAAAGTCATTTTTTAAACATACGGAAAGGGTGAAATGTGAATTGATGCCTGTATACAGGTGAGGGCAGGAAGAAGGTAAGGCAAGGCCTGTGATTGGGCACTGGAAAAGAAAGGCAGGGAGAGAGTTTTTGTAAGGTGGGAGAGATGAGAAAGAAAGAAGAACCAAGATGGAGGCAGAGAAGGATGCCGCAGATTCATGTGTCCTCAACTGGCCACCAGTAGCTATGAGAATCATTTAAGAGGTGGATAATTATATGACAATTTGTCTTATCTAGGTGGGCCATTTTTATCAATATCAATTGACTCTGAGTTTATTCTGTGAACATTTTGTGGGGTGAGCATTTACTAATAGAAATCTACTTATAAATTAAAAGTTTCTAGAGTTTGTATTTTAATGACCTATTGGTTGTCACAAGAACCAGAGGGGTCAGATGCTGGAAATGTGAACAGAGTTTGCAGCAGAGAGCCTCTAGGTAGGAAGCTGCTGCTGGGGCCAGAGAGTAGCCAGCAGAAATGTGGGACTATGCAAGGCAGTGAGAGATCTCTGCAGGGTCCAGTGTATAGCCAACTCCAGTATGGGAGTCGGGTTGAGATGCTTTGCTCATTAAAATGAAAATACCCTGCAGATACTCTGTGGCAGACACCTATGCCACTGATAACACGAGTTTGTGCATTCTATTTTAATGTTTACAAGTATAATAACCTAATATTAGTATGTAGGAGAGACTGATGCAAAGTCCCTCCTGAGACTGCCCCACCTAGGGATCCATCCCATATACAGTCACCAATTCCAGACACTATTGCAGATGCCAAGAAGTGCATGCTGACAGGAAACTGATATATTCGGTCTCCTCCAAGATTCTGCAAGAGCCCAATAAATAGGAAGGTGAATGCTTGAAGCTAACCTTAGGATTGAGAATGGGGTCCCAGCTAGAGAAGTGAAAGGACTGAAGGAGCTGAAGGCAACAGGCAACCCATATAGCGAACAATAATATCAACAAATGAGACCTCCCAGAGCTCCCAGGGACTACACTACTAACCAAAGAGTACACATTGAGCAATGAATGTTGCTAGCTGCATATAAGAGAGAGGATGGCCTTGTCAGGCATCAGTGGGAGGAAAAGCCCTGGTCCTGTGAATGCTAGATGCCCGAGTGAAGGGAAATGCCAGGACATGGAGGTTGGAGAGAATGGGTGGTTGGTTGGGGGAGCAGCCTCATTGAAGTAGAGGTATGGGAGATAGGATAGAGTGCTTCCAGATGGGAAACCAGGAAAGGGCATAAAAATTTTAATGTAAATAATGAAAATAACCAATAAAAGAAAAGAAAAAATATTAAAATTAAAAAAAGTTTTCCTAAATGAATTGAGATTTATTGGTAAGTCTGCAACCAGGACAGTCTAATTACAAGAGCAGGTCTCTGCATGTTACCAGTCACGCTTGAGAAATAAGAGTAGCATCATTATTAATGACTAATACCTCCTATATATCAGTGTTATTGACACTAAAAAACTGAGCAATCACAGTGGTAGTGACAGTTTGGATACTGGATGCTAAAATTCAAGAGGGAAAACCCCACTGACATGCTGATTTTTGAGAGCTGAAATGTGGTCTGAATCTGCTGATTAAAAGAAAGTGCCAGAGACAAACTGAGATTACTACTACAGCATCCTGCTCAAAACAGAAGTTTTTGTTACTCTTATAGAGGTACAAGAAAGCTACTTTAAAAGAATTAGATCTAAAACCTTGTGGGAGAGAGAGCTCCTTGCCCAGACGGGTGGGCACTCCTGAGACTGCAGGGCGGGACAGGCCACCAATACTGCCCACACCGACCACATCCCCGGCCCAAGAGGAAACTGTATAGGGCCTCTGGGAACCGGAAGACAGGGGCACTGGAGTGGCAGGTCCGCAGTGGTCCAGACACCTCCCGGACCTGAAGGGACCAATCAACAGTTCTCTGCACCCAAATCCCATGGGAGGGAGGGATAAACCTTCTGAGGGACACACATGCCTGGGAGGCCAAAAGAGACTACACTCTGTCCATATTTCTGATTCCAGAGGAAAATACCTAAAGCCATCTCGGACCCCTGTGCACCAGGGCTCCAGGTAAAGGTCCTCGTGATTGCCGCCCTCACGCAACTTGAGAGCTCATGCAAGGAGAGAGCTCATAAACAGCCCCACCACAGGCAACTTGAGCCGCGGGACCACAGGTAAGACCAACTTTCTGCTCAAAGCTACTTGCCTGGTGGACTCAGGACACAGTCCTACCGGAACAGCTGAAGACCAGAAGGCAGGAAAGACTACACGCCCAAAAGCAGAACACTCTGTTCCCATAACTGGCTGAAAGAAAACAGGAAAACAGGTCTACAGCACTCCTGACACACAGGCCTATAGGAAAGTCTAGCCACTGTCAGAAATAGCAGAACAAGGTAATACCAGAGACAACCTGATGGCGAGAGGAAAGGGCAGGAACCCAAGCAACAGAAACCTGGACTACATGGCATCACTGGAGCCCAATTCGCCCACCAAAGCAAACACTGAATATCCAAACACACCAGAAAAGCAAGATCTAGATTTAAAATCACATTGATCATGATGCGGAAGGACTTCAAGAAAGACATGAAGATCTCCCTTGGAAAAATGCAGGAAAACATAAATAAACAAGTAGAAGCCTATAGAGAGGAATCACAAAAATCCCTGAAAGAATTCCAAGAAAACACAATCAAACAGGTGAAGGAATTAAAAATGGAAATAGAAGCCATAATGAAAGCACAAAGGAAAAAAACCCTGGATATAGAAAACCAAACGAAGAGACAAGGAGTGTAGATACAAGCATCACCAACAGAATACAAGAGATAGAAGAGAGAATCTCAGGAGCAGAAGATTCCATAGAAATCATTGACACAACGGTCAAAGAAAATGTAAAACAGAAAAAGCTACTGGTCCAAAACATACAGGAAATCCAGGACTCAGTGAGAAGATCAAACCTAAGGATAATAGGTATAGAAGAGACTGAAGACTCCCAGCTTAAAGGACCAGTAAATATCTTCAACAAAATCATAGAAGAAAACTTCAATAACCTAAAGAAAGAGATGCCCATAAACATACAAGAAGCCTACAAAACTCCAATTAGATTGGACCAGAAAAGAAAATCCTCCCATCACATAATAGTCAAAACACCAAATTCACAAAATATAGGAAGAACATCAAGAGCAGTAAGGGAAAAAGGTCAAGTAACATATAAAGACAGACCTATCAGAATCATACCAGGCTTCTCACCAGAGATTATGAAAGACAGAAGATCCTGGATAGATGTCATACAGACCCTAAGAGAACACAAATGCCAGCCCAGGTTACTGTATCCTGCAAAACTCTCAATTAACATAGATGGAGATACCAGGATATTCCATGACAAAACCAAATTTACACAATCTCTTTCTCCAAATCCAGCCCTGAAAAGGATAATAAATGGTGAAGCCCAACATAAGGAGGCAATCTACACCCTAGAAAAAGAAAGAAACTAATCGTCTTGGCAACAAAAGAAAGAGAAGAAAAGTACACAAACATAATCTCACATCTAATATGGATATAACAGGAAGCAATAATCACTATTCCTTAATACCTCTCACATCAATGGTCTCAACTCCCCAATAAAAAGACATAGATTAACAAACTGGATACACAATGAGGACCCTGCATTCTGCTGCCTACAGGAAACACACCTCAGAGACAAAGACAGACACTACTTCAGTGTGAAAGGCTGGAAAACAATTTTCCAAGCAAATGGTCTGAAGAACCAAGCTGGAGTAGCCATTCTAATATCAAATATAATCAATTTTCAACTAAGAGTTATCAAAAAAGATAAGGAAGGAAACTTCATATTTCATCAAGATGAACACTCATTCATAAATATCTTTGCTCAAAATACAAGGGCCCCTACATACATAAAAGAAACCTTACTAAAGCTCAAAGCACACATTGCACCTCACGCAATATTAGTAGGAGATTTCAACACCCCACTCTCATCAATGGAAAGATCATGGAAACAGAAATTAAACAGAGACATAGACAGACTAAGAGAAGTCATGAACCAAATGGACTTAACAGATATTTATAGAACATTCTATCTTAAAACAAAAGGATATACCTTCTTCTCACCACCTCATGGTACTTTCTCCAAAATTGACCATATAATAGCTCATAAAACAGGCCTCAACGTATACAGAAAGATAGAAATAATCCCATGTGTTCTATTAGACCACCATGGGCTAAAGTTAGTCTTCAATAACAATAAAGAAGAACGCCCACATTTTCAAGGAAGTTGAACAATGCTCTACTCAATGATAACCTGGTCAAGGAAGAAATAAAGAAATTAAAGACTTCTTAGAATTTAATGAAAATGAAGGTACAACATACCCAAACTTATGGGACACAATGAAAGCTGTGCTAAGAGGAAAACTCAGAGCTCTGAGTGCCTGCAGAAAGAAATAGGAGAGAGCATGTATCAGCAGCTTGACAGCACACCTCAAAGCTCTAGGACAAAAAGAAGCAAATACACCCAGGAGGAGCAGAAGGCAGAAAATAATCAAACTCTGAGCTGTAATCAACCAAGTAGAAACAAATAGGACCATACAAAGGATCAACATAACCAAAAGTTGGTTCTTTGAGAAAATCAACAAGATAGATAAACACTTAGCCAGACTAAAGAGAGGACACAGAGAGTGTGTCCAAATTAACAAAATCAGAAATGAAAAGGGAAACATAACTACAGAATCAGATGAAATTAAGAAACCCACCAGATCCTACTGCAAAAGCCTATATACAAAAAAACTTGAAAATCTGCAGAAAATGGCCATTTGCCTAGACAGATACCAGGTACCAAAGTTAAATCAGGAACAGATAAACCATATAAACAACCCCATAACTCCTATCGAAATAAAAGCAGTCATTAAAGGTTTCCCAACCAAGAAGTGTCCAGGTCCAGATGGTTTCAGTGCAGAATTCTATCAGACCTTTATAGAAGACCTCATGTCAATACTATCCAAACTATTCCACAAAATTGAAACAGATGGAGCGCTACCGAATTCCTTCTATGAAGCGACAATTTATCTTATACCTAAACCATACAAAGACCCAACAAAAATAGAACTTCAGACCAATTTCCCTCATGAATATTGATGTAAAAATACTCAATAAAATTCTGGTAAACCGAATCCAATAGCACCTCAAAGCAATCATTCATGATGATCAAGTAGGCTTCATCCAAGGCATGCAGGGATAGTTTAATATATGTAAAACCAACAATGTAATCCATTATATAAACAAACTGAAAGGACAAAACCACAGTATCATTTCATGAGTTGCTGAGAAAGCATTTGAAAAATTCACCACCCCTTCATAATAAAAGTCCTGGAAAGAATAGGAATTCAAGGCCCATACCTAAACATGGTAAAAGCCATGTACAGCAAACCAGTAGCTAACATTAAACTAAATGGATGGAAACATGAAGCAATCCCACTAAAATCAGGGCTAGACAAGGCTCAAGAAGTTAGACCGCAGGGAGACAAATAACCCTATTAAAATGGGGTTCAGAAATAAACAAAGATTTCACAGCTGAGGAATGCCGAATGGCTGAGAAACACCTAAAGAAATATTCAACATATTAGTCGTAAGGGAAATGCAAATCAAAACAACCCTGAGATTTCACCTCACACCAGTGAGAATGGCTAAGATCAAAAATTCAGGTGACAGCAAATGCTGGCGAGGATGTGGAGAAAGATTAACACTCCTCCATTGTTGTTGGGATTGCAGACTGGTACAAGCATTCTGGAAATCAGTCTGGAGGTTCCTCAGAAAATTGGACACTGAAATACCTGAGGACCCAGCTATACCTCTCTTGGGCATATGCCCAAAAGAAGTCCCAACATATAACAAAGACACATGCTCCACTATGTTCATAGCAGCCTTATTTATAATAACCAGGAGCTGGAAAGAACCCAGATGCCCTTCAACAGAGGAATGGATACCGAAATTGTGGTACATCTGCACAATGGAATATTACTCAGCTATCAAAAACAATGGCTTTATGAAATTCATAGGCAAATGTATGGATCTGGAAAATATCATCTTGAGTGAAATAACCAAATCACAGAAGAACACACATGGTATGCACTCATTGATAAGTGGCTATTAGCCCAAATGCTTGAATTACACTAGATGCACAGAACACATGAAACTCAAGACGGATGATCAAAATGCGAATGCTTCACTCCTTCTTTAAAAGGGGAACAAGAATACCCTTGGCAGGGAATAGAGAGGCAAAGTGTAGAACAGAGGCAGAAGGAACACCCATTCAGAGCCTGCCCCACATATGGCCCCATACGTATACAGCCACCCAATTAGACAAGATGGATGAAGCAAAGAAGTGCAGGCCAACAGGAACCGGATATAGATGTCTCCTGAAAGACACAGCCAGAATACAGCAAATACATAAGCGAATGCCAGCAGCAAACCACTGAACTGAGAACGGGACCCCCGCTGAAGGAATCAGAGAAAGGACTGGAAGAGCTTGAAGGGGCTCGAGACCCCATATGAACAACAATGCCAACCAACCAGAGCTTCCAAGGACTAAGCCCCTACCCAAAGAATGTACATGGACTGACCCTGGTCTCCAACCTCATAGGTAGCAATGAATAGACTAGTAAGAGCATCAGTGGAAAGGAAAGTCCTTGGTCCTACTAAGACTGAACCCCCATTGATCGTGATTGTTGGGGGGATGGTGGTGAATGGAGGGAAGATGGGGAACACCCATATAGAAGGGGGAGAGGGAAGGGTTAGGGGGGTGTTGGCGTGGACACCGGGAAAGGGAATAACATTCGAAATGTAAATAAAAAATAATCAAGTTAATAAAAAAATGGAAAAACATAGAAATACTCAAGTTAATAAAGAAAAAATGGAAAAAAAGAAATACTCAAGTTAATAAAGATTTTTAAAAAAAGAATTAGATTTGAAGCATGAATGTGAAGCTTACTTTACCTTAAGGAAAAGATAAAGAAAGCAAGGACCTGAGGGCAGATACTCAGAGGGAATGCCTGCATAGAAGCTGGATTTCTATGGGCAAACTTAAAGGACTGAAACTGAGCTGCTTTCAGTGGTCAGATGAAAGGCACAGAAAATATTCATTTGGGGAAATAGTTTTTCACACACTCATTATAATCCAGATAGGCCCTTAGATGGGTGTACAAGCTCACAGCATCCCATAGCACACATCTGAACAGCGATGAAGAGATCAAGTCTAGTTTATATATTTCAGTAACAAAGGAACAGTGGCCCACATTCTGTAGTGAGTCCGGTTGATTCTCTTCAATGCAGTGCAGGTCTGATAAGTGCAGGTTTGTTTGCAGGATAACTTTTTTTTTTTTTTTGCTTTGGCATAGAAATGTCTTTCAAAACAAACTATTCTTTAGCTCTTCTAAAATGTAAAGCAACAGGCACATAGAGTATGGGGCACCATCCTGATGTATCCCATGACCTCTGTGAAAATCAGGAACAAGTCTGATTCCCAAGAAACAGCAGGTAAAATTTTTGACGCACAACAGCAGCAGCCTATCCTCAAGTAGGAAGCCTGGACCTCAAGATCAAATAGCCTACAAGTCAGATGGATTCGTCACTTTATTATGTGAAACACTGCAAACCTAACTGGGTTTAGCCAGAGGACAACTTTCTATCTGGGGGAAAGAACCATCTATGCATCTTGCATCAGGGCCACTAGACATTCAAACTGTTGCTCTCCACCAAGGTCTACAGTATAGCATAACCTTTCCTGTGCTGAGTTCACAGTGATGACACCCAGGCTGTTCAGAAACTAAATGCCGAGTCATAAACTTGACACAATATCTATTTTCAAAACAATTTGCTTATATTTCAGGGATTAAAATCATACAATTTCAAGAACCTAAAGAAAATGTCCTAAGAAAGTGACAGGAAATGGACCATCCTCCTTTGGTGCCCAAAAGAGATGAACACTGAAAATTTATGTTTTCTCCTTTTATTTGTCCAGACATTGTACCTTACTCATTACTCATACATTTTAGAAACTCCATCTTCTGGAATGTTAGCCACTAACATTTCTGATTACTAAAACCTAGTAATATTTAAAATGCACATAACACTTACCTATTTAATATCTATTTGCTACAAAATATATACTAAACAAACAATTGTGTTAATATCTAAAATTTATGTAACAATGTAATGTTCTCATTTCTACTGCATGAATTGACGTTGGAAGCTAGATTGTGAGCAGATTATAAAAACAGTGGCTCAGGTTAATGGTAATGGTATGCTGATGACAATATAATCAAAGGTCACTTACCTTATAAGATACATGTTGGTCTTAATCACGGTTTATTAGATATATTATTAGTATTTCCTAGGATTTGTCTTAGTAGAGAAAGAGTGGTTTCAGTTCACAGATCTGTAGGGTAGTGGCTGCTTTCT
The DNA here is from genome assembly GCF_021556685.1 of Rattus norvegicus. Lineage (NCBI taxonomy): Eukaryota > Metazoa > Chordata > Mammalia > Rodentia > Muridae > Rattus > Rattus norvegicus. Next base: position 90,109,000 of record NC_141537.1, read on the forward strand.
AGTTTACATTAATTTCCAGTCTTCCTATACTGCCTTGAGATTTGGTTTGCAGAAAGCCTTTATTCACCAAGGGTGTTATTCACATAGACTTTGAAAAACTATAATCATAAGACAGTATTCAGCATAAAAAGAAAGAGAAAAAATTAGCCAGATAAGTGAATTGGGTACTAACAACGTTTGGAAGATTAGGAGCCTGGACCTCAAAGCACTGTATCAGCTCCATCAGTACATAAAGCTGATTATCCAGAGAATCATAATTAGCTGATGGCCTTCTGACTTTGGTGGCCAGAATCTAACAAACCAAGGTCCATTCATTTCTCTGAAAATCAAATGGAATTGAAGAGACTTTAGTTGAATTGTCCAACATTGGGAACAGGAAACTTGTAAAATCCACATCCAGTAAAAATACAGGGCATCAAATAGAGGGATGGGGTTGCCATCCCACAGTAAAAAAATTCTAACCCAAAATTGTTCCTGTCTAAAGGAAAAGCAGGCACAAAAATGAAGAGGAGACTGAGTGAGGGAAAGACAGTTCAATGACTAGCTCAAACTGGGATCCAGCTCCAAGACCTGACACTATTAACAATGCGATGGTGTGTTTACATACAGGAACCTAGCAAGGCTGCCCTCAGAGAGGTCCAACAGCAGCTGAAAGATTCAGATGGAGATACATTTACCCAACAAATGACTAGAAACAGGGACCCCTGTGGTTGTACTAGAAAAAGCCTGGAAAAGTGGGAAAGCAGGGCAACCCCATGGGATGGCCAACAGTCTCAAACTAACCTGTACCCCCCGAGATCTCTTACCAGGTAGCATAAACTAGCTGATAGGAGCACTGGACAAACATACAATAGAAGGCTGCCTGATCTGTCCTTAATGAGAGAAGATGCACCAAACCCTTGAGAGACTTGAGGGCCCATGGAATCAGGAGGTCTCTAGAGTGGGGGTCAGGGATGGGTAAATCCTCTTGGAGATTGGAGAGGAGGAATGTGCTGAGGAACTGTTGGAGGGTGGACCAGGAGGCAGATAATGACAAGATTTTCAAAAGAGATTAAGAATACTTAAAAGGAAAAGGAAAATAAAATGGAAGGACAAAAGAAAGAAGAAATAATTCTCCATAGAAAGAAGATAGATAGAGAAATTTAAAAATGAAACAATTTCCCTATTAAGAAACGGAAAACATTATAAAGGTGGGCATATTGAACCACATCTAGATTTTCAGGGTTGTTGTTGTTGTGGTTATTGTTTTGTTTTGTTTTGTTTTGTTTTGTGGTCAACGTAAAAACAATTATATATTCAGTAGTCGTTATAATTTTATATATCATCTTTAAGAGAGAACAGAATAAAACAGACAAACAGAGAAGACTGAAAAACTAAATGCTAGATTGAAGGTCATAGAAGAGAAATTCGAGGATTCTTTACAACAAAATAAAGAATCGTCTAAGAATCCAATGTGGAACCTAAAATAAAGGCAAAACGTTTTTAATTTCTCATGAAAAAATCCAGAAAGTCTTGAGAATTTAGCATGGTAACACATACAGATGCAATATACTATGTTAAAAATACAGATTCTGTTTAATATAGTCACATTAGAGCAATTTCATTCAGTAGGTGTGTGTTAAATTTTATTGAGTTTGAAAATTTAAAATATATATTACATATATTTTATATATACCTTCTATTATTGATATAATTCACAATTTCAATGAGTTTTTGTCTTGAGTTCTGAAAAGGATGATTCTGAGATTGCACATTGAATAGAAATGAGAGATGTCTTGGAAATACCTTTGTCATTTGGGGCTGATGATGTTTCAGCATATGTATCCGATAGGATAGAACAGTTTTTTAGACATAATGGTATAGAACATGTTCTTAGTCTATCTCACAATCCTATACAACAAGCAATTGTAGAGAAATCTAAGAGAACTCTGATAGAAATGCTTATAAAACAAAAGAGGATAGAATTGGCCCAAGAATTAGATTAAATAATGCTTTATTAACAAAAAACTTTTAAATGTCAGACATTTAAATATTGAGACAGAAAACACTGCTGTTGTATTTTAGAAAAAAAAAAAACTGGTGAAGTAGATCAGCCTATATAGGGTATAACTTCAGAACTGAAGGAAGGAAATACATTATACTGTATCTTTTCCCCAGGAAAGTAAACTATGGATTCCTTAAAATGTTCAAAAATCAGATTTAACCAGGGGAGAGCTACTGAAAATCCTGACTGAAGACATGGAAGAAAACAAGAAGGCCAAGAGAGCAGCCACCATATATTGATGATTCTTTTACACAGGAACGGCTTTGAGACTTGATGAGACATGAAATTTTTTGTATCCAGGACTTCTGCTAAATATAGTCAATAAATTTTGTTGACTACAAGATCCACAAGACTTAATCATGCTATCCTATCAAATGGCATAGATACTAATTTATCCTAAAGTTTGTTTATATAGTTTAAACCAACTTATAAAAAAAAGACATATGTGCCTTACCTGCTCAAGGTGTAATAGCAGAGAACCTGTGGCTGATTTTGCACATCACACATTCCATGCATATGCTAATACAGGCAAGCGTATTACCTATGAAAGTTTACATGTTTACTGAAGCCAATGAACACATAGAGGCTGCAACAAGACTCACCCTTGGGGATGCTTAAAGATGCTGAGATGCTGAGATATGTTTATTTGGACTCATTCAACTTCAGACTCATTCATCAATTGTTTCATCAAAATTTGCATCCAGTACAGCTTCAAAGCTACTGAGCCCTGGGTGTTTAGTCTCACAGACCCTTTCAATCTCTGAACTTTCTTACCACAGGGAAAGTGGGCAAAAGAATAATGTTACAGACAGCTTTCTTAAGAGTAAGCATTATCCTAATTTTTTGGGGGCAACTGAAAGGTTGCCAAACCCACACACTTATTTTGCTTTTCAACCCTCTAAAATTAGACAGAAGAGAAAAAAAATGATAAGTGAAAGAGAGAGAGAGGAGGGAGGAGAGAGAGAGAGAGAGAAAGAGAGAGAGAGAGAGTCCTGAAGCTAATATCGAATTAATTACTTTTTCCTTGTTTCATCTTTGTGAAATATAATTACAAAACCACAACCAACCCCACCAAACAACCAAGACTCAGGACCAGCAATAAATGACTAATACACAACCTTGTCTCTCAAGAACTTTGAACTTATATATCCCCTGTGAAGGTGCCTGAATTCGAAAAGTCATACAACTGCAAAAGCTATCTGCAGTTGGTAAAATCATGACCCTGCTTGATGGTAAGAAAAATGATGGTCAGCTGCTGTCGAAAATCTGAAGCAGCCCCACAAGTGGCATTAACTGTAATTACATTCTCATAATATTTCTGTGTGTTTTAAAAAAACTAAAATTCCAAAATTATCTTTAAAATAACTTTCTCCTAATTAAGGCATGTAAGGTTATGTATGCTCGTAAGCCTAGCACTTTGGAAATAAAGTTAGTAGTTTTCACCAAAAAAAAAAAATGAAATTGAAAAGAAAATACAGATATATAAGAGAAATTTTGGAATCTGTGTTGGGAGCAGCCTTGAGATGGCGAAAGCAGCCTTCAAGTTAAAAAGCAATTGTGTTCTAGCCTTATGCTAGAATAATAAGCAATAGTCTTCAGGTTAAAAAGCAATTATATTTTAGCCTTATGATAGAACAAAAAGCAATAGCCTTAGGTTAGATCAAAGCAGCACCTGCAGCTCTACATAAATTCAACAGATAGCATAAATCTAGGTGTCAGATCACTGAGTACCGGTGGTCAGGCACTGATGGTCAGGTCACTAAGCAACCCACCCTGCTGTTCCCCGGCTTGGCCGATTTACCCAGCCAATATCCTGGTTATCAAGCCAGGCCCATTCTTTGTGGTCACCCAACCCCTCCCCACATTTTGCTTCTACCAGTATATCTTCAGCCTGAGAAAAATTAAAAATTGTCAGCTTGATCAGACTTCTTGACTTGCTGTCCGTTCTTTGCGTCTCTTGTCCCCCATTCTCTCCTAGGTGGACCCCAGACCCTGGTCGACTGCCCTGCGGGACGGGGCAAATCTGAAATAAGAATGGGTGGCTATGATCAAGATACACTATATATCTATATGAATATTTAAAAAATATATAGTATTCCTCCAATAAGAAATAAATTCAAACCTACGAATTTACAAATTGTTCATTTGATTATGAGATTGTCAAACTTGTTCTTAATTGTGTTTCAATATTCACTGACTTTCTTAGTCATTATTTTATTTTTGTGACAATGTCACTGAACCAGCTTGCTCTTCTTGACATTGTTTCTGAACATCTATAAATCAGGAATATTTCTCTTACACTCCACTAAATTCTAATACCATGGGTTAAATAAAGCAATGTGAAACACTTAATAGTACTGACACCAGTATGACAAAATATTCTGAATTTTTTAAAGTGAATTAACAGATCCATCGCACATATGTGCACACTGAAACACTTTTTGAGCCTCTCCAGTACATCACTTCACCAGTGGCTGAACAACTCTACTCTTCTGCTTCAGAAGTAAGAGAAGATTCTAGAAGGTGAAGTTTCTTCTTCTCCTTGCTCTAGTCACTTTAATCTCTGATGCTGAGAAACCCTGACAGTACATGAATGGGCTATTGGGGAGTTATGCAGAAAAAAAGATGCCATGTGTGAATTTATCACTTTTTGGCATAACATTCATTATGATTCTATTAATATATTGGTTCCTTTTTGAATTTTGTCTCTGTAATGTGTTCCAATAATGTAATGTTATTACATTATTATTATTACATTATTATTACATTATTGGAACATATTACATTACATTATTCAATTAAGTTAAAGATTACAATTACCTCATTTCACTTTCTTGTATTGCTTAATTTTATTTTACCTGGATTAAGCTTATGAAAATTAACCTATTATTATTACCATGATGTTTTTAATTTTTACAAGATTAACTTTATTTTTATAGGTGAAAGCCAATATATATTTGCACAAAATGTTTCACAATACTACTTAAATTCAGGGAAGTCCAATAATCAATACAATAGACACAGTATCTGCAGGACAAACACATTATATATAAAATAACTAAAGAATAGATTTATCTCATTTATATTTATTTTACTATGGTCAAAAAGGAGATAATATTGATATTAATTATAATTTGCTAAATCTTCAAAACAGGGACTTATTTTTTGAAGTTTGATTTTGTATACTTGTGTGTGTATGTATTTTTTGTGTGTGGGGGCAGAGTATGTGCCTGTAATTACAGGTATTGAACGGAATGTTGCAGCAAAAATGTAGATATCATGGCAAAGCCACACATCATGTACAATTTTAATTTTTCCTCCTCTGATCCGAGTAATTTCTAAGAAGAAATTTGGTCCTAATGTCTTGCCATACAAAGACTTTTAACATCAAAATATGATTCCTTCATTTTTATTTACTTTAAAAGCATTTAGCATGCGTACTTTTATTACAATTTTCCATCTTTATTAAATTGGGTATTTCTTATTTACACTTCAAATGTTATTCCCTTTCCTGGTTTCCAGGCCAACATCTCCCTAAGCCCTCCCCCTTCCCTTCTATATGGGTGTTCCCCTCCCTATCTAACCCCAATTATCACCCTCCCCCCAATAATCCAGTTCACTGGGGTTTAAGTCTTGGCAAGACCAAGGGCTTCCCCTTTCACTGGTGTCCTTACTAGGCTATTCATCACTACCTATGCAGTTGGAGCCCAGGGACAGTCCATGTATAGTCTTTGGGTAGTGGTTTAGTCCCTGGAAACTCAGGTTGGTTGGCATTGTTGTTCATATGTGGTCTCAAGCCCCTTCAAGCTCTTTCATACGTTTCTCTGATTCCTTCAACAGGGGTCCCGTTCTCAGTTCAGTGGTTTGCTTCTGGAATTCGCTTATGTATTTGCAATATTCTGGCTGTGTCACTCAGGAGAGATCTGCATCCGGTTCCTGTCAGCCTGCACTTCTTTGCTTCATCCATCTTAATAATTTTGGTGGCTGTATATGTATGAGCTACATGTGTGGCAGTCTCTGAATGGGCACTCCTTCACCCTCTGTTTTAAACTTTGCCTCCCTATCCCCTCCCAGAGTATTCCTATTCCCCTTTTAATAAAGGAGCGAAGCATCCGCATTTTGGTCATCCTTCTTGAGTTTCATGTGTTCTGTGCATCTAGAGTAATTCGAGCATTTGGGCTAATATCCCCTTATCAATGAATACATACCATGTGTGTTTTTCTGTGATTGGGTTACCTCACTCAGGATGATATTGTCTAGTTCCATCCATTTGCCTATGAATTTCATAAAGTCATTGTTTTTGATAGCGGAGTAGTACACCATTGTGTAGATGTACCACACTTTCTGTATTCATTCATTTTTGAAGGGCATGTGGGTTCTTTCCAGCTTCTGGTTATTATAAATAAGGCTGCTATGAACATAGTGGATCATGTGTCTTATTATTTGTTGGAGAATCTTTTGGGTATATAACCAAAAGAGGTATAGCTGGGTCCTCAGGTAGTGGAATGTCCAATTTTCTAAGAAACCTCCAGACTGATTTCCAGAGTGGTTGTACCAGTCTGCAATCCCACCAACAATGGAGGAGTGTTTCTCTTTCTCCACATCCTCGCCAGCATTTGCTGTCGCCAGAGATTTTGTTCTTAGCCATTCTGACTGGCGTGAGGTGAAATCTCAGGGTTGTTTTGATTTGCATTTCTCTTATGACTAAAGATGTTGAACATTTCTTTAGGTGCTTCTCAGCCATTAGGCATTCCTCAGCTCTGAATTCTTTGTTTAGCCTTGAATCCCATTTTTAATATTTGTCTCCCTGAAGTCTAATTTTGTGAGTTTTTGTATATTTTGCATATAAGCCCTCTGTTAGTCAAAGGATTGGTAAAGATCTTTTCCCAATCAGTAGGCTGCCATTATGTCCTAACAACAGTGTCTTTTGCCATACAGAAAAGGCAATACAGAAGCTTTGTAGTTTTATGAGATCCAATTTGTCGATTCTTGATCTTAGAGCACACGCCATTGGTGTATTGTTCAGTAAATTTTCTCCAGTGCACATGTGCTTGAGATTTCTCCCAACTTTTTCTTCTATTAGTTTGAGTGTCTCTGGTTTGATGTCCTTTATCCACTTGGACATAAGCTTTGTATAGGGTAATAAGAATGGATAAATCTGTGTTCTTCTACATGCTGACCTCCAGTTGAACCAGCACCATTTGCTGAAAATGTTCTTTTTTCCATTGGATATTTTTGGCTCCTTTGTCAAAAATCAAGTGACCATAGGTGTGTGGGTTTATTTCTGGGTCTTCCATTCTATTCCACTGGTTTATCTGCCTGTCTCTGTACCATACAGTTTTTATCACTATTGCTCTGTAATATTGCTTGAGTTCAGGGATAATATTTCCCCAGAAGTCCTTTTATTGTTGAGGATAGTTTTAGCTATCCTGGGTTTTTTGTTATTCCAGATGAATTTGCAACTTGATCTGCCTAACTCTAGGAACAATTGGATCGGAATTGTGATGGGGATTGCATTGAATCTGTAAATCGCTTTTTACTTTATCTTCGACAGCTGTGTCAATGATTTCTATGGAATCTTCTGCTTCTGAGATTCTCTCTTCTATCTCTTGTATTCTGTTGGTGATGCTTGTATCTACATCTCCTAGTCCCTTCCTTTGCTTTTCTATATCCAGGGTTGTCTCCCTTTGTGCTTTCTTTATTGTTTCTGTTTCCATTTTCAATTCCTTCACCTGTTTGAATGTTTTATCCTATAATTCTTTCAGTGATTTTTGTGTTTCCTCTCTATAGGCTTTTATTTATTTATGTTTTCCTGTGTTTCTCTACAGGAGTTCTTTATGTCTTTCTTCACATCCTCAGTCATCATGATCAAATGTGATTTTAAATCTAGATCTTGCCATATTCAGTGTTTGCTTTGTTGGGAGAATTGGGCTCTGATGATGCTATGTAGTCTTGGTTTTTGTTGCTTGGGTTCCTGCACTTGCCTCTCGCTATCAGGTTGTCTCTGGTGTTACCTTGTTCTGCTATTTCTGACAGTGGCTAGACCGTCCTATAGGCCTGTGTGTCAGGAGTGCTGTAGACCTTCTTCCCTGTTCTCTTTCTGCCAGTTATGGGAACAGAGTGCTCTGCTCTCAGGCACGTAGTCGTTCCTGTCTACTGGTTTTCAAATGTTCCTTTGGGCGTGTGTCCTGAGTCCACCAGACAGGTCACTTAGAGCAAAAAAGTTGGTCTTACCTCTGGTCTCAGGTCTGAAGTTGCTCCTCAGGGCTGGCTTTCAGCTCTCAGTGATGGCAGCAACCAGAAGGGCCTGCTCCACCTTCTTCCCCTTATTATGTTTCTTAAGATTACGTTTTTAGGTTGATGCAAATTCCTTACAGGAAATTATAATTTTTGCATGCTTTTCTTAATCATATTTGCATAATATAAAATTATCAAATATATATTCATTTATATATATTTGGGATATATACATATATACATATATTTGCATATAAATACATGTTTTCAAATAAGATGTAAGGTAATTATGAGGTTCAAAACAAAAATGCACAATAATGATGTTAGCTCATTATGTTTAACATTTGCTCTCACAATATTAAATACTTTCCATTTCTTTACCTGAAAAATCTACAACTCTCTATTTAACCACTGATTTAGCATAAATTCTCACTTTTGAGGTTAAATTATAATAAATTCATTTTTTTAACTGCACTAGATCCGGCACCAAAGTTACTCATGACATCTGTAAAATATTTCGATCCCAATCAGTAAAGCATCTCACCCACTTAGCTCCATCCCATTTTTCACTGCCGATGACTATTCTCTGAGTTTGGCACCAATTTCTCTACCTATCTAGTTTCTGAGGCAGGTTACCACAATGCCTGACATACCCATCCCAATTCCGTGGCAGTCCAGTGTCTCCAACCACCACAAACTCTCTTGAACTCAATTAAATTGCCACATGAAAGAACATACAACACAATAACCTCTGATCCAATTGATAAAATATATTTGCCAACCTAGATAACATATTTTGCTCATCTAGATACCCAAATTCTGTACACATCCATCCCTTAAGAATATTCTTAACAAGAAGATGAATCTTAAAATCTGCCTCCATGTTCTCTTGGCTGCTCTCTTCCTCACCCTCCAGTTTCCTCCTCCTCTCTAAAACTTTTCTCTCACCCATCCTTTTTTCTCTCCCAAAGAGAGGCCTCATTCTACCTTGTACCTGCCTTTACCTGCATAATAACACCATCCTACAATGACTAATTTCATTTTATCATTTTGTGTAAAAGGGTATTTATTCTGCATGATACAATGTATGTATGTAGTGCCAACCAAAGCCATAAGATATCCATCAGAAATGAAGTTACAGGAAATTATAAGCCAATTTGTGGCTGTGTAGACTCAAACTTATATATTCTAATTGATGAACATAATGCATATTAAATTTAGTTTTCAGGGAAATGTAATACCATTTACATAGCAGGCAAATATTCAAGTACAGTAGCAGAAAATAATCATGTTAGGATGTGATGGGTAAGTTTAAGTATTTTAAGCAATACAAAGTCATGAGTAAGATGTTCTTTGTGTGTGTGTGTTTATTTTTTTATTGGGTATTTTCTGAATTTACATTTTATTTTATATTTTTATGTTTTTCTTTATTAACTTGAGTATTTCTTATTTACACTTCGATTGCTATTCTCTTTCCTGGTTTCCGGGCCAATATCCCCCTAACCCCTCCTCCTCCCCTTTTATGTCAGGTAGGGAAAGTTATTTTTGTAGAATAAACAATGTGTTGGAATTGCAAACATGGTATTACTATATGTTTCAGGAAATGAGAAGATGAATTGGATTCAATAGTAATTCAAGGAAAGCTGGAGCTGAGAGTGACTGCAACTAAAATACATTAAAATTGAGTTTTCACATTTTGATATTTTAGTCTTTCTTTTTATTAAATCATTGAAAACCAACACAATAAGAAATACATCATATAATAAAACCTATGTTTGATAAAAGTAAAGCATTAATCAATGAGAATATGAATTAAGGAAAATCATATAACATATATGACAAAGGCAGTGTTTATAACCCCAATGTGAAGAATTCTCCTATTCTTGGAAACCATCCTGATAACTGAATATCTAACAATGCATCAATTAGGTCACTTGCTTTTCTTTGGTGACTTGGGAAATTCTTTCAATTAAGTTTCTGAGCCCCATTCCCATCTTCAAGTCTTGGTGCACACAGGAAGGAACTCCATTAGCTACAGTAATCATAGACTGAAATAATGATTAATGAAGATATTTTAAACCCTAAGAGTAGCATCATAGAAGACAGGATCAGGCCATTAATGTGTTTCACTTTCAGCAAGATGTATTTTGGGGGGACAAATAGACATGTGCTAATAAATGAGAAATCAGAGCTTGTTATTAAATATGCATTATTTAGGAAAATAAGACATGACAATTACACACATTTTAGGCTGATAAACCTCAGTGGAAGGTTGAAGGCTCATTGAAGCATAAGTATTACTGTTTCAGTATTTACATGTTCCATAATGGATGTGTTCTTTATCAAGAGTGTCATTAGTGGATAAATGGTTCATTCTGTCTCATTTCACAGGGTATTTTTTCCTAATAGAATGTCCCAAAACCAACTGAACTGATTACATCCCTGATACTGTGTATTGCTTAATACAGTTCATCATTTTTCAAAATTAACCTTTAAAACATTTTTCTTTTATTGGCTATTTTTAATTTACATTTTAAATGTTATCCTCTTTGCTGGTTTATCCTCCAAACACTCCCATCCCATCCATTCTCCAGTTGCTTCTATGAAGGCGCTCCTCACCCACCAACCTATCTATTCCTTCCCACTTCCCCTTCCTGACCTTCCCCTATACTGTGGCATCGAACCTTGACAGGACCAACAGCCTCTCCTCCCATTGATGCCGAACAAGTCCATCCTCAGTTACATATGCAGTTGGAGCCATAAGTCCATTTCTGTGTACTCTTAGAATGGTGGTTTAGTCCCTGGGATCTCTGTGTGGTCTGGTTGGTTGATATTGTTCTTCTTAAGGAGCTGCAAATCACTTCAACACCTTCAGTCCTTTCTCTAACTCCCCCATTAGGGCCCCTGTGCTCAGTTCAATGGTTGGCTGAAAACATCTGCCTCTGTTTTGCCAGACACTCAGAAGACAGCTGTATTAGGCTTCAGTCAACATGCACTTCTTGGCATTTGCAATATTGTCTGGATTTGATGTCTTTCTAAGTGATAAATTCCTGGATAGGGCAGTCTCTGCATGGCCTTTGCTCTAGTCTCTGCTCCCCACATTGTCTCTGTATTTCTCCTGGAAGTATGTTGTTTTCTGTTTTAAGAGGAACTAAAGCATCCACCCTTTGGTCTTCCTTCTTCTCAAGCTTCATGTTGTCTGTGAATGAATTTTATCTTGGGTATTCTGTGCTTTGGAGCTAATATCCACTTATCAGTAAGTGTGCAAAATGTGTGTTCTTTAGTGATTGGGTTATGTCACTCAGGATGATATTTTCTAGTTCCATCTATTTGCCTAAGAATTTCAAGAAGTAATTGTTTTTAATAGCTGAATAGTATTCCATTGTGTAAATGTACCACATTTTCTATATCCATTCTTCAGTACATTTTCTATATCCATTCTTCAGTTGAAGGATATCTTAGTTATTTCCAGCTTCTTGTTGCTGCTATAAACATAGTAGAACATATGTATGTATTTTTATGTTGAGTATGTGCCTAGGAATGGTTTATCTGGGTCCTTTGGTAGTGGGATTTTTATGAAAGAATTTAAAATGCTTTAAAAATAATACAATTCAATACAAATATGAGATACACAAAGTTAAATTATATGCACTGAGTAAGTTATACTATGAGTAAATATTTCATATTTTATCAGCTATTATTTGTATAAAATTATATATAATTTATATAAAATATCATAATAATATGATAATAAAAGCTTGTAATGATAATCAATAAAACATGATGCCATGAATTTGAAGGAGTGTGTTGATGGGCACTTGCTCTGATTATTACAGGGAAGGGGAAGTTTCCAAATGGTGTAGCCATGCTAATATTTCAAAACTAAACAATAAGTAAATATAGAAAGAAAGAAAACTGTATATCCTGTTCTCATAAAAATTTATTACATATTTATTTATTACTGCACCCAAGTAGATTTTATATTGTGATACATTTTGTATCAAACACCACTATCCTATTTTAAGCCCAATTTCTTGAAGAGCAGACTACTTTATACACTCCTAAAGGAGCACTGGATATGCAAATTTGTATGGGAGAAAAAAAAAACATTTGCTTTTGTTAATTGGAACATAGCTCTGTACCCTGCATTTAGTTTCATGACACACTAGTTCAAGAATGTATTTACTAAACATATTTCAAGTATAATTGTGATTGTGTGAAGTTCAAGTTGAATTGTGCAGAATAATTATTGTAATAATAATTGAATGCTAATTTTAATATTCCTCATTTTAAATCGGTATCTTAGATATGCTGTTATGGAGAGTAATTATCTTTTTCCCAATAAGAATATCTGACCTCAGCTCAGAATATTTCCCTGACTGGCACCATAATTCTGGTAAGGAGGCTGGGATGAAATAGCAAGATTTACCAATTGGTGAGAAGACTTGATGAATTGAGACCATTCAGTGTGATTATAGTATCTCTCCTGTCTGACTTTTCTTCCATGAAATGCATCAACTGGAACAAATGTCAATGAATAGATGAGGGAAGAATACATGAACCTGAAGCAGGAACTCAGAATTCCCAAGGAAGATATTGAAAATGACTATGAACCAGGTAAGTCACTTCCTACAAAGCTGACCTGATATTAGAGCACATGATGAAGATTCTTGCATTGCATTTCAACAATATAATATCCTTAGAAGAAAATATGAAGGAAATATTATAGTATTATACACTATCTCCTCTCTGTTTCACTTCACGGATACATACACCAAAAGGGATCCTAGATCTAATAAGTAAAATGTATTAGTCACTATTCTTAACATGCTGGAATTAAAGTTTGAGGTTGATTCAAGTTTGTAAACGCAAGTATTCACAATGTTCACTCAGGAATTTATGCACACCCTACTGTTATTGAAAATCATTACTGGCATTTTGTATGATTAATTGCATTGATTACAATATTGCAAGAGTGTTTTTAATAAAGTACCAATGTAAATCATGCAATGGAAAACATCAGGAGCTGGTATTGAAGTCACATTTATCACCATATCATGAAGGGGAATATTTTGTACACTTCAAAATGTAGAAGCTACAATTATGTAGTACTTCTAAAGATATCAAGTATTTCAATTACTTTTTTGTTGTATGTTTTGTTTTGGGAAATTTCCAAAAGTAGCTTAAAGTGACATGGTGAACGGGAGCCTTGTCAGGTTACAGTAAAATAAACTGAGGGCCTAGACTTGGCAATGTATCACTCAGCAGACTTTTCTGAGGAAGTAAAGCTTGACTGAGTAGAACCTGCACTTCCTGTGACCAACAGCAGTCTACTATAACTGTAGGATCTGGAGTACAGGCAGAAAGAAAGAAAAACAAGAAAATAATCACACACACACACACACACACACACACACACACACACACAGAGCATCAGTGAATGAAATACCAAAATCTCCAAAGAAATTTTATTACCTCTTCAACTAGTTATATATACTTGCAATATCTTTCATGAAGCCTAAATGATATAATTTGATTATATTCTATTTTTCTTTAATGAATGATTATACATTATATTATTTCCAAAATTAATTGAAAACTACCTTACATAGTACACATGAAGAAGAAAACAACTCATTCCCAAGAATCCACACACATGCAAAACTAAGCTAGTTGTTACAGATTAAGAAGGTATAAGAAAGCCATGCAGTTTTCTCAGATACTTTCTCTTTATGGACAGGTTGAAATTTGTGGTTAATAAAGAGAGAATCAATTATTTTATTATTTATATTAAAAATGTAATATGGTATGAATTTGAAATAATCCTAAATCTAAACTTTGTATAAAAATATATCTGTCACTACATTAAATCTTCAAGGTGCACATCTACTGGTCCCCAATGCTTTTATTAAATCATATCTGGCAGTTTAAGGCCATAACAGATTCAAGAATTTAATGATATCCTGCCCCATTCTAGAAAGAGATTTATTTGAGGAAGTGCTGGTAGGGTTGCCATTGCTCTTGTTCATTGACCTCAAAAATTCCCTAGCTCAACTATTTAGAGTGTGCCTTTCTGAACTTCAAATTAATACCTAAGATTTTGTCAGTAAAAACATGGGCAAAGAGCATCTTATCCTAAATTAACTACGAAGCTACAACTCCAAGTTCTTTCTAATTATCACAGTTGACAATCTACATCTCTAAATTCTTTTCAAGGATGTTGAATGAATCATTAATTTTTTCCAGAAGCAGTGATGAACAAATATCAAGCATTATTATTGTGAGTACTAATAATACTGCCCAGTGAGATTCAGGACATCCCCTCTGTATTTCCACAAATACTTAGATTAGGAAGGATGTGAAGACTGAGAGTACAATAAGCCAAGCTATGCTCCATAACAGCATGAAGTCCTCAGGACACTTACTCCTCAGAGTTCTGCCTATCTGAGCATTCCTATGTTACTTGTGCTACTGGGTGGGCCATAGTCCATAAGTTATAAAACACTTTGTTGTTCCTCTCAAAATGGACATCTACAAGGACAGAGAGCATACAGTATTCACTTGATGGCAGATTCTCATATGTACATGCCTGACCTGGGTTTATTACAAATCATGTTTTAATTGTTTCATAAAAAAACAAGTGAATGAATTAGTGCAATACTGAAATATTGTTATAATTAGCCATGGTAAAATCGTTTTACAAACTGTGCTTAGAAATACACACACACACACACACACACACACACACACACACACACACATACACACACCTTTGACATGAATTAATTGAAAAAGAGCAAGAGGGAACATAAGGGAGGAATTAGCGGGAGAGAAATAGTGTTCTCACTATAGTATAATACAGTAAATTAAAGAAATTAAAAAAAAAGTTATCCCTCAAAAAATTTCAGGAAGTACAACTTCTGTATCATCTATCCTAGCAAAGGATAGAGACAAGTGTGGATACTGGGCTTCTAACTATGGCAATAGCTCAGAGCACACTTGCATTCAGGGGGCAGAAGAAGCTTTTTCCTATATATGTCAAATACTAGAATAGATGCTTCTGTAGGCTGTGTGCACTTCTCCCTTGGTACAACTACACATCTGACCTGCTTACACCTGGGGCAAGGCTGTGCTACTGCACATAGTGGCCCATTTAGTGCCAGCATAACTCTGTGTTCTAGCCTGTTTTGTGTCTACAATTGAAAAACCCTTCCAAGTAGAAGGATGGATTTTGAGGGAGTTATGCAGGAGGAAAGGATGCAGTGGTGGATTTATCTTTATCTGACCTGACAATCAATGTCATTGTATGAACAAACCATTTTTTTTTGTTTTTGTTCTTGGTTTTTGGTTTCTGTTATTTAATATGTACCATGTCTTAAAAATTGTCTCAATATTAAGGTTATTTTTAAATCATTTGATCTTCCTATATTGCCTATTTCTTTTCTGGGTAAAGGGGATAAAAAATAACCTCTTATCAATGCTGTGATATTTTATTTTTGATAACTTTACATTTTTTATAACTAACTTTATTTTCATAGTTAAATTATCATACACATTTGCATTAAGTATTTCACCATCACACAAGTATTCAATTATGACTTTTAGTTAATAAAATAAAATTAATATTAATTTAATATCCATAGGCAAACATTATATAATGTTTATTTGAGGAAAAGATTTCTCTGCCGTAGAGTTATCATACTATCGTCAATATGTGAGATAACATTAATATGAACTATAATCTGCTAGTGTACCCAAAACAAGGCCCTGATTTTTGGAGTTTTATTCTGTATGCATGTACATGTACATGTGCATATGCGTGTGCCTATGTGTGGTGCACTTGTGTGTGTGTGTGTGTCTGTGACTACGATTTTTAACTGAAATGTTGTAGCAAAAGTGTAGAAACAACAACAAAGCCACCCAAGAAGTACAATTTTAACTCTTTCCACTTCTACTCAGAGTAATTTCTCAAACCAAAATTCATCCTAATGTCTTGGGATACAAAGACATTTTGTCATCAAAATATGATTTCTTCTTTCTTATTTACTTTGAATGAATTTAGCATAAATGAATTTGTTACATTTCCCTTAAGATTATTTGACCAAGCCAATTCACTTAATCAACGGGTTCTCCTGGGAAGGAGCAAAAATTAAAAAGAAAAATAGATAATTAGACAACATTATAATATAACTCCAGCCAGTGCGAGACTGAAGCAGTTTTTTTCCCAATCTGTTTTTATATCATTTAAATTATATGCAGATAATAAGTTCAGTTCTAAGTTAAAGAACATGCAAGACAATAAACACAAATGTCAAGAAACAAGCAAGGCAATAAACAAAGTCCTCTGTGATCATGATCAATGTTTCTAGGGGCTCATCAGGATGACCAAGATATCTGAGCCTACTTCCTGTCCTCTCAAAGTCAAACTCTTGCCTGAAGCCTACTACTTTGTTCTAGCCCATTATCAGATTTCTGCCTAAAGCCTATGTCTTTGTCCAAGCCCAACTTAAAATTTCTATGAAGTTACTGGAAGCATCCCCCAAAGCTCTGCATAATTCCTTTTTTATGATGATGCTTTTTCCTAACAGGAACTTATAATCTATATTTTATACTTTTTATTCATTATTATTTTGCATGATATAAATCTATAATCATGTATACAGTATAATTGTTTTCAAATAATGTCAGGCAATTATACATATAAACAGAAATAAACAATTATGCTGTTATCACATTATATGTGTAATAAACTTTTATTTCACAGTGTGGAATGTTTTCATTTCCTTTACTTGAAAATCTATAACGTACCTTTTCTAATCATTGTTTTACAGTAAGTTTTCGTTAAACTTATTTTATCATTTAATATATGCTAGTGTTTGGACTACTTGTGGCACAGAATGTATCTAGAAACAATGAAGGCTTTTCAGAAGCAAAGTTATAGGAGATTATGTGCCAGAATTTGAGTGCAGGGACTCAAACTCCTATGCGCTGACTGGTGAAGTTAATTCATATTAATATTTAGTTTCCAGGGAAATTTAATACTATTTATCCAGCAGGCAAATATGTGATTTTAACGATAGAAAATCGTCAAGTGAGGATGCTGATGTGCTAAGTTACATATTTTAACCAATGTACAGTCATGAGCATGATATTCTATTTCAGGTATGAAGAGTTAATTGTGTAGAAGAAACAATATGTTGAAATGGGAATTAATACAGTATATTTCTGTTAATGAGAAGGCGATTTGGATCTAATAATAATTTGAGGAAAGCTGGAGGTGAGAATACCATCTGGGTGATTCTTATACACTACAGTGTCTGGTTGCAAGCATGAGGTCTGTCTCTGAAACACAGTTTCTTTGTCCTCTCAGATAACACTCCCCAGATTATTTCACCTCGCTGATGTTAGTCTCATCTTTATTACTGATAATTTCTTAGTTTCAGCTAACCAACATCAATTATCTATTTCTGCTCTTGATTCAAAATCTAGAGCTATATGGTTGAAGCTACCAAGTTCTGCTACTTGCTATGTCTAGAACATGACTCACCGTTTCTATTACAGGTTTATCAATTTACTACTTTCAACACTTTCCTTTACTGCTTAAACCTTCTGTCTTAACTTGGTCTCTACCAGGTGGACCTTGACCTCAAAATTCTGCTTGACTCTAGAGGGTCAACTTGACAACGAGTCATTTTGGAAGAAGGAACCAAAATTTAGAAAAAGCTGTTATGAGACTGGTCTCTTGGAGAGACTTTGGAGAGTTTTCTTGATTGATGGTTGTTATGAGAAGTCACTAAGTTTGATATATATATATATATATATATATATATATATATATATATATATAAATATTTTTCTCTACCAATTTTTTCAGCTCAATAAAACAACCATATTTTCCTCTTCATGATAAAAATAGCATTAATATGAAAGTGAAACCATGAGTAGTAAATGTGATATTACTTACAAAGAGTCAAAATTAATAAATCCCTAGAGTTCTCATATATCACTTTGTAAATATTTTGAGTATGGATATCCAAATTGGAAATCACTCTACCGTGAAAAAGATTTTGTTAAGATTTAGGACTTAATTAATTTTATAGTATATATAATCATTTATTTTTTCCTTCATCTTTACTAAATTGGGTATTTCTTATTTACATTTTGATTGTTATTCCCTTTCCCGGTTTCCGGGCCAACATCTCCCTAACCCCTCCATTTCATTTATTTTTATATATCAATTTTTTCCTCGGTGATGCTGCCATGTCCACATACAGTCTACTTAACATGATTAAGTCCTATGGGTTAAACATGAAAACCATTGTGGTCTAAGTACAATAAGTATGTATTCTAGTTGTGATGCAGGAAACAGACCATTCCTACCTCTCACAAAACTTATTTACAGATGATATGCATTTATATTAAGGATGTGTAAACACCTAATATTTTTACCTAGTCTATTCTGTAATGAAAAATTCAGTGTATGTAAATATATAATATAAAGTTACCAGTACTCAGAATTATCACCCAACAGATACAGATAATTAAAAGTTTTAAAACATTTGTAAATTGAAAAAATGTTTTTATTGCAAAATCTCATGTGATAATAAAACACAATGGTCAATTTAAATGTGTACTCTACAATTTTCCAATAAAACTTAATACAGATTTCTCTGATTATAAAAATTACCACTTATAGGAAAATTGTGATATTTTCATTAATAATATCTTGGAATTTAAAGAATTTAGTTATTTAGACTTTATGTTTAGTCTTTTCAGATGTCCTTTATTTATTCTTACAATTGTTTCACTGAACACAATTATTACTGTTCTAACTTACTGAAATAAAATAGTTAAAAAATTAAGATAAGTTTAAATTATATTTTACTTAGGTTTTAATACAGGTTTCAGTGGTTTTGTTGTGACACATGTTCATATGAACTTGTATATATATGAATTATCCTCTGAAAGATGATAGTAAAGTTGTAGTCATGCTTTCCAAACAAAATCACCTGATAGTCATACAAAATGGTTAGAATGTGGGCTAAAGTACCCCAAAATAACTGGGCAATTTTAGACCTACAATAAACATTCCAACCTCCTGACAATGAACCATTTCTTTAATAGGATTTTTGCTGTAGGACTTGCATTTTCCTGTGAATATTAGTTCAAAAAAATCTCTGCTCAATTTTGTTTTATAAAATAGTGTGTAATGTAGGTTCTGTGAAATTTCTGGTATCATCAGTGCTCTTTACCCTTGTAGTAAACTTTGATCCCACTGAGATAGCAAAGAAAGATAGAAAAATATTTCTGAGAGGAAAAAAATAATCACAGGATCTAGAGAGTAGGGAAAGACACAGAGGGGGGGCAG
Source organism: Rattus norvegicus (assembly GCF_021556685.1). Classification (NCBI taxonomy): domain Eukaryota; kingdom Metazoa; phylum Chordata; class Mammalia; order Rodentia; family Muridae; genus Rattus; species Rattus norvegicus. The sequence continues at coordinate 90,128,649 of NC_141537.1, forward strand.
AGAGTGGTGCAGGTATTGGAAGGGACAGGAGAGAAAAAGAGTGGATCAGGACATTGATTAGAAGCATGTATAAGAGGGGGATGAGGAAGTGGGTGTACCCATTAGAAAGTCCCAGACTCCAGGGAAGCGAGAGGCTCTCAGGAGCAAATGGTTATGACTTTAGCCAACCAATATACAACAAATGGGAGATACAATGTGTAGAGACCAACTCCAGTAGAAAGGTACAGATCCCAGTTGAAAGATGAGGCCATCAACTTATCTCAAAATTGTTAACCCAAACATGTTCCTGTCCAAAGGAAAGACATGGAAAAAACCTGGAACAGAGTCTGAGGGAAAGGTCATCTAGAGTCCATCCTACGTAGGATTTGATACTATCTGTGACACCAAATCCCTGTACTATTGCTGATGCCATGAAACACTTGATGACAGGAATGATGAGAAGAGGTCATGTCAAGGGATCATTCCCGATGCATAACACTTTCTTTCTTTTCAATTGTCTCTTTTCCGATTATTTTTCATGAAAACAATAAAGCCATTGTAAAGTGTGTCACCATGCTTGTACCTTCTCTGCATAACATACCCTAGTTTGAAGTGAAGGGCTGAGATTGGATATATGACATTACAGATGAACTTTATTTGAAGAAAATCTTAACTGAAAATTGACCCATTATAGTCAATGCAAGTGGCAAAACGCCATGGTGTGTCTCATGAATATTTGTTTATTCTTCTAACCCCATTAGTGAAATGAAGAGTGAAGAGCAGACTGTTCTCTGTACAATATTTTTAATCCTTTGCTGGGACAGTTTGTGCTTCTACTTCATTCCTTATAAGAAACACATTAGAGTCTTCATTTAGCCTCCAGTTTGTGAAAGTCCACAGTGATCTTGTTCCTCCAAAACATTGGTTCTAAAACTGTGGACTGTGACCCATTTGGCAAACCTCTGTTTTCAAAATTGTTTAAAGTTATGAAGTAGCAACTGAATTAATTTTCACGGTTTTGTGTCACCACAACATAAGGGTCACAATATTAGGAAGTTTGAGAACCATTACTCATAGGATACTAAGAACAAATTCCCAGAGTAGGCATACCTCTGTAATAAAGATATTAACTTAATTTTTAAGTGAGTCTGAAAACTCAGATATCAGAAGCCTAAATTCAGGCAGAGGGAGAATGAGCTAGGGGTTTCTGGAGGGGAAACTGGCAAAGGAGAATAACATAAGAAATGTAAATAAATGAAATATCCAATAAAACAGCAAAAGAATAATGGGTAATAAGTTACACACAATTTTAAACAAGAAGCATCAGGTACATTTTAGTTTTTCAGTGTAGAAAGTCATTGGAGTTAAAGTATAACTTCTATTTGTATATCTCTTTAATGTCATATCCTGCAACTTCAGTACAACTTTCAGGTTTTAGGGCTTGGTACCCTGTTTAGCATTGTGATATAGTCTTACATGCAGGATTTTAGAAGCACTATCATTTAATCAAAGTTGGGTACATGAGAATGAACAGGAAATTAATTGATTAATCATTCATTTAAAAAGTAGAAACTTGACTCATTAATTTAGGACCCATTATCAATTATTACCATGGTGACATGCCAGTTTGTTGAACCTATGTACAAGTCAACCCCATCATCAACACAAATACAAAGTTGACCACTTTTCTGGAGCTTTCTGAGACTGTTCCTTTTGCATAAATAGAAATGACATTCATGTGATCATCATGAGAATGAAGCAGCATTATAGAGCTTTGCATGGCAATAAGACCAATGCAAGTTTCCAACCACTAAGTGTCCTTTGGTCATTCATCAAAAATACTTTTGTACCATGACAACAGATACATTTTAGGAAGACAAGTGCAAATGTATCTACGTATTACAGTAGAGAAGAGAGCCTGGCCTACTGACAAGTCCTAACATTATATATCTGTCACTATACTTTGATATCAGTTATACTTCAATTTAGTCTTTGAAATTTTAAAAGTACAGCTTTCCCATTTCATCTTCTTCACTACTTACCAAGTCTGTACCATTATTTCCCTAGCTATATTTGCTATCTTTCTTAATGGAGGTAACTTCTCTGTATACAACAATGCATGAGGTAATTGTTTTTGCAATGGACACAGCCTATTAAATGGAAGTGACTTGGAGGCAGCTTACGTTCAGTTGCCAAGTCATGTGCAGCATAGGGCCTGTGATTTGATGACATGAATTATCATGTTACTTTTGCTTACCACATCCTACAATTTGAGAGTAACTGTGGTTCACCAAGACGTTGAGGAAGTAGGGGCAAGATACTCCTGTTTTCTGCCCAACTGCATCCATATGTGTCCCAGCATATCTGAGTCATCTCAAGTGGCCCGTCCCAAACATATCTGGAAATTTTCCTCATGTCTCTAAAATGGTCCTCTAATTTTTTTCTGTCTCAGGATATATTGAACAAAATATTTGAATGAGAACAATGAGTCACTTTTGATCCTTATATTTTTTATTTTCCTTTTTTTGTATGTTGCTTTTATTTTTGCATTTTCTTTTTCTTTCTTTTTTATTGGATGTTTCTTTATTTACATTTCAAATGGTATTCCCTTTCCTGGTTTCCTGTCCATAAGCCCCCTATCACCTCCCCATACCCTTATTCTATAAGGATGTTCTCCCCATCCATCCCCTCTTCCGGCACCCCATGACATTCTCTTATATTGGGGATCTAACCATGGCAGAACCAAGGGCTTCTCCTTCCATTGGTGACCAGCAAGGACATCCTATGCTACCGACACAGCTGGAGCCATAGACAAGCCCATGTATAGTGTTTGGGTTGTGGTTTAGTCCCTGGGAGCTCTGGTTGGTTGGCATTGTTCTACTTATAAAGCTTCAAGCCCCTTCAGTTCTTTCAATTCTTTCCCTAATTCCTCAAATTCGGGTCCAGTTCCCAATTCAATGGTTTGTTCCTAGCACTTGCCTCTGTACTTGACATGCTCTGGCTGTGTCTCTCAGGAGACCTCTATGTCTGGTTCCTATGAGCATACATTTTTGAGCTTAATCAAATTTATCTAGTTTTGGTGGCTATTTATATATTGGCCACATGTGGGGCAGGCTCTGCATGGCCATTCCTTCCGTCTCTGTTCCAAACTTTACCTTCATATCCACTCCTACGAATATTTTTGTTCCATCTTTTAAGAAGTAGTGAAGAATCATTGCTTTGGACATGCTTCTTCTTGAGCTTCATGTGGTCTGTGGATTGTATCTTGGGTAATTTCAGCATTTGGATTAATATCCACTTATCAGTGAGTACATACCATGTGTGTTTTTCTGTAATTGTGGTACATCACTAATGATAATATATTCTAGTTCAATCTATTTGCCTATGAATTTCATGAAGTCATTTTTTTTTGTTTTTTGGGTTTTTTTGTTTGTTTCTCTTGTTTTTTGTTAGCCGAGTAGTATGCCACTGTGTATATGTACCACATTTTTTGAATCCACTCCTCTGCTGAAGGGAATCTGTATTCTTTCCAGCTTCCAGCTTTTATAAATTAGACTGCTGTGAACCTAGTGGAACATGTGTCTTTGTTGTATGTTGGAGAATCTTTTGGGTATATGCCCAGGAGAGAATAGTTGGATCCTCAGGTAGTACTCTATTCAATTTACTGAATAGTCACCAGACTGAATTCTAGAGCCAATATAAGAATTTGCAATCCCACCAACAATGGAGGAATGCTCCTTGTCAAAATCTCTTGTCACCTGAGTTTTTTATCTTAGCAATTCTGACTGATATGAGGTGGAATCTCAGGATTGTTTTGATCTTCATTTCCCTCATGACTAAGGATATTGAACATTTCTTTAGGTGCTTTTCAGACATTTGATATTCCTCAGCTGAGAATTCTTTGCTTACCTCTGTTCCCCATTTTAATAGGGATATTTGGCTCTGTGTAATCTGACTTCTTGAATCTTTTTATATTTTGGATATTGGCAATATATCAGATTTAGGATAGGTAAAGATCTTTTCCCAAACTGTTAGTGGCCATTTTGTCCTAATGACAGTGTCCTTTGAATTACATAATCTTTACAGTTTTATGAGGTCCCATTTGTCAATTCTTGATCTTAGAGCATAAACCATTGGTGTTTTCTTCAGGAAATTGTCCCTAGTGCCCAGGTGTTTGAGGCTCTTCCTCATTTTTCTTCTATTAATTTGAGTATATCTGGTTTGATGTGGAGGTTCTTGATCTACTTAGCCTTAAGCCTTGTACAGCGTGGTAAGAATGGCTCAATTTGCATTCTTCTACATGAGGTCTTCCAGTTGAACCAGCACCATATTTTGAAAATATTTTCTTTTTTTCCATTGGATAGTTTTAGGTCCTCTGTCAAAGATCAAGTGACCATAGGTATACGGGTTCATTTCTGGGTCTTCAATTCTATTCCACTGATCTACTTGACTTTCTCTGTAGCAATACAATACAGACTTTATAACTATTGCTCTGTAATAGTGCTTCAGGTCATGTATGTTGATTCCAACAGAAGTTCTTTTGATGTTGAGTATAGTTTTGCTAACTGGATTTTTGCTATTCCAAATGAATTTGTAAATTGCTCTTCTAAGCCTATGAAGAATTGAGTTGGAATTTTGATGGGGATTGCATTGAATCTATAGATTGCTTTCAGCAAAATAGCCATTTTTACTATATTAATTCTGCCAATCCATGAGTATTGGAGGTCTTTCCATCTTCTGAGATCTTCTTCAATTTTATTTCTTTAGAGATGTGAAATTCTAATGACACAGGTCTTTCACTTGCTTGGTTAAACTCACACCAAATTTTTTTATATTATTTGGGACAATTATGAAGGGTGTCATTTCCCTTATTTCATTCTCAGGCTCTTTATCATTTGAGTAGAGGAAGGTTGCTGATTTGTTTGAATTAATTTTATACACCGTCACTTTGCTAAAGTTCTTTTTCAATGGTTAGTAGTTCTCTGGTGCAACTTTTGGGGTCATTTAATATACTATCATATCATCTGCAAATAGTGATATTTTAATTTCTTCTTTTCCAATTGGTATCCCTTTGACCTATGTTTGTTGTCTGATTTCTCTGGCTAGGACTTCGAATACTATATTGAATAAGGTGAGAGAGAGTGGCCAACATTCTCTAGTCCCTGATTTGAATGGGATTGCTTCAAGTGTCTCTCAATTTAGTTTGAACTTTGGTACTGGTTTGCTGTATATTGCTCTTACTATGTTCAAGTATGGGCCTTGAATTCCTGATCTTCCCAGGACTTTTTTTCATGAAGAAGTGTTGAATTTTGTCAAATGCTTTCTCAACATCCAATGAAATATTTGTGTGGTTTCTTTTTTTTTTCTTTGAGTTTTTATTTTTTTTGTATGTAGAAGATTACATTGATAGATTTCCATACATTGCACCACCCTCCATCCCTGGAATGATGCCTACTTGATCATGATGGATGATCATTTTGGTGTGTCCTTGGAATCAATTTGCAAGAATTATATTGAGTATTTTTGCATCTACATTTGCTTTTCTTATCTTAAATTATATACTTATTCATTTTGCATCCTTATCACAGCTCCCTCCTTCCTATCTTCCCAGTGCCATCCTTAAAAGCTCCTCTCTCCATTACCTTCTTCCTCATGGGAACTAACCTGCCTTTGCACATTTAGTCACAAGAGGACTAGTCTAATCCTCACTCACTGCAGCCAGACATGGGAATACAGCTATGGAAAATGGATACCAAGTGAGGCAACAGAGTCAAAGAGTGTTAAACCTCACTTTACATGTCAGAAGACGCACACGGAGACATGGCTGCATATCTTCTATACATGTGGAGGGGCCGTTTAAGCTCTTTGGTTGGTAAATCAGTCTCTGTAAGCCTCCATGGGTCTTCTTAGTTGACTATATAGAATTCCTGTGGTGTCCTTTATTCTTCTAGCTTGCTCAGTTGTATTTGCCCACTCTGCCTCAACTCTCCCTAAGCTCTGCCTGACACTTAGCCATAAGTCTCTATACCTGTTTTCATCAGCTGCGGGGAGAAAACACTCAGAGGACAATTTTGTTAGGCTCCTGTCTGAATGTATAGCAGAGTACCACTAATAATTGCCGGGATTGGCTATCTCCCATGAGATAGGTCTGAAATTGGGCAAGTCTTTTGTTGGTTATACCCTCTATCTCTGCTCCATCTTTATCCATATACATCATGTAGGCAAGGCAAACTGTGGGTCAGTTAGTGTTCCCCTCCTTTGGCTAGAAGTTTCATAACATTAACCTTTATATCCTCTGATGTTAGCTCTCTCAGCTGGGATCATGTTCATAAACTCCCAGGATCCTCTCCTCTTCAAGGATTCTGACTTGATTCAGATATACCCCATCACCACCACCACTGACTTCTATTCTGTTTCCTATACCGCTCAACACCGACTCCCTTTCCCACACATGATCATCACACCTTTTCCCTGCCTACCCACTCTCCTCACAAGTTCCCTCCCTCTATTCACTTCCAATGTATATTTTATTTCCCCTTCTGGGTAAGATTCAAGCGTCCTTCCTTATTACTTAGCTTCTTTGGACTTGTGGATTGTAGCATGCTTATCCTGTGCTTTATGACTAACATTCACTTATATGTGAGTACATACCATGTGTGTCTTTTGGAGAGCTGGTTACTTAACTTAAGATAATGTTTTCTACCTCCATCAATTTGTCTCTAAATTTTATGTTATTTTTGGTTTTAATGGCTGAGTAGTTATTACATTTTTCATTTGAGGGCCATTAAGGTTGTTCCAATTTCTGGCTATTGTGATTAAAGCTTCAATGAACATAATTGATCATGTGTCCTTGTAGTATGGTCAAACATCCTTAGGTTATATGCCCAGGAGTGGTACACAAAGGACTTTAGGTAGAGATAGTCCTAATTTTCTGGGAAACTGACAAACAAACAGTTAAGTTTTAACAAAGAAGAGAATGGCATACAATGGAAAAAAGAAAACATCTAACTGCATGTAGAAGAATGCAAGCAGATCTATATTATCTATTAACTCCCTGTCCCAAATTCAGGTCCAATTGGATGAAAAGCCTCAACACACTCCTGGACAGACTAAATCTAACAGAAGAGAAAGTGAGGAATAGTTTCAAGCACATTGGTACAGGAGACAACTTCCTGAACAGAACATCAACATCTCAGGCACTAAGAACAACAATCAATAAATGGGTCTTCACAAACTCAAAAGCTTCTGTAAGGCAAAGGATACGGACAATAAGATAAAATGGCACCCTAAAGAATGGGAAAAGATCTTTACCAACTCTATATCTGATAGAGGGCTAATAACCAAAATATAAAGAACTCAAGAAATTAGGTACCAGCATATCAAATAAGCAAGTTATGAAATTGAGTACAGAGCTATACAGAGAATTCTCAGCAGAGGTGTCTTGAATGCAAAGAGCACTTAAAGAAAATTTCATCCTTATCATCAGAGAAACGCCAATCAAAAGGACCCTCAGATTCCATCTTACATCCATCAGAAGGGTTAAGTTAAAAAACTCAAGTGAGAACAACTGCTAGCAAGGATGTGGAGCTCTTACTTTCCTAATATGACCCACCAGAAATTCCAATAACACTACTGTCGAATTAATTTGAATATCCCTTGTACACCTGTTACTATTTCCAATCTGCTTCTACTCTAGTGTTTTTTTCTAACACATTTAGCACTTTGCTTTGAGAATAAGTGACCTTTTAAAGATTTTTATCTTATCATCTACTTCTTTTCTGATATAGGTTGCCTTAGAATTAACCAACAATGTCTTATAATAGACTGTGGCCTGGAAGGTTGGAGCAGAGACTGAAGGAAAGGCCATCCAGAGACTGCCCCACTAGGGAATCCAGCCCATAAATATACAGCCACCAAACTCAGCCAATATTGCTGATGTCAAGAAGTGCATGCTGAGAAGAGACTGATACAAATATCTCCTGAGAGGCTCTGCCACAGCATGACAAATACAGAAGTGGATGCTAGTGTCAACCATGGAAATGAGAAAGGGGTCTCTGTTGGAGGAGTTAGAGAAAAGATTGAAGTAGCTAATAAGAACACCAATATCAAACAACCAGCACTCTCAGGAACTAAACCACCATCCAAAGTGTTCACATAGACACACCCATGGCTCCAGTTACACATGTAGCAGACGATGGCCTTGTGAGCACCAATGGGAGGAGAAGCATTTCTTTCTGCAACGGTTAACTTCCAGTGTAGAGGAATGTTAGGAGATGGAGGTGGGAATGGATGGGTGGATGGGTGGAAGGAGACCCTGATAGAATAAGGGAGAGGGGGGATGGGATAGCAAGTTTGTGGACGGGAAACTGGGAAATAAAAAAAATAAATAAAATAAACAAAAAGAAGCAATAAAGTAGCTAAATATATGTTTTTAAATAAGTTGTAAGGTCAGTTTTGGAGAAACTACCATGAGGTGGTGAGAAGAAGGGATATCTTTATATTTGGATAGAATATTACATAAATATCTGTTAAGTCCATTTGGTTCATGACTTCCTTAGTCTGTCTATGTCTCTTTTTAATTTCTGTTTCCATGATCTGTCCATTTTTGAGAGTGGGGTGTTGAAATCTCTTACTATTACCCTTTGAGGTGCATGTGTGCTTTGAGCATTAGTAGGGTTTCTTTTACTTTTTTGGTGCCCTTGTATTTGTAGCATAGATATTTAGGATTGAGTTTTCATTTTGGAGGATTTTTCCTTTGATGAATATGAACTGTCTTCCTTATATTTTTTGATGAGTTTTGGTTGAAAATTAATTTTATTCGATAATAGAATGGCTACTCCAGTTTGCTTCCTCAGATCATTTGTTTGGTAAGATGTTTTCCAGCCTTTCCCTCTGAGGTAGTCTCTGTCTTTGTCTCTGAAGTTTGTTTGCTGTAGGCAGCAGAATGCAGAGTCCTCATTGCGTGTCTAATTCATTAATTTGTGTGTTTTTATTGGAGAATTGAGTCCATTGATGTTGAGAGATATTAAGGTATAGTGATTGTTGTTTCCTGTTATATCCGTATTTGGATGTGAGACTATGTTTGTGTGCTTTTCTTCTGTTTGTTTTGTTGCCAAGATAATCTTGCTTTCCATAGGGTGTAGCTTGTCTCCTTATGTTGGGCTTTACCATTTATTATCCTTTGTAGGGCTGGATTTGTAGAATGATATTGTGTAAATTTGGTTTTGTCATGGAATATCTTGGTTTCTCCTATGTTAATTGAGAGTTTTGCTGGATTCAGTAACCTGGGGTGGCATTTGTGTTCTCTTAGGGTCTGTATGACATTTGTCCAGGATTTTCTGGCTTTCATACTCTCTGGTGAGAAATCTGGTGTGATTCTGATAGGTCTGCCTTTATATGTTACTTGATTCTTTTCCCTTACTGCTTTTAATATTCTTTTTTGTTTGTGCACTTGGTGTTTTGACTATTATGTGATGGGAAGATTTACTTTTCTGTTCCCATCTATTTGGAGTTCTGTAGGCTTCTTGTATGTTTATGGGCATCTCTTTCTTCAGGTTATGGAAGTTTTCTTCCATGATTTTGTTGAAGACATTTCCTGGTTCTTTGAGCTGGGAGTTTTCACTTTCTTCTATACCTATTATCCTTAGGTTTGATCTTCTCATTGAGTCCTGGATTTCCTGTATGTTTTGGACCAGTAGCTTATTTTGTTTTACATTATCTTTAAAAGTTGTGTAGATAATTTCTATGGTGTCTTCTGCTCCTGAGATTCTTTCTTCTGTCTCCTGTGTTCTGTTGGTGATGTCGGCCCCTCTAAAGATCTAGCTCTCCCTCTCACAGGATTTGTGTGCAGGGAGATGTTTGACTGGGTTCCTTCAGTTTGGGCAAAGTCTAGACCGCAGGGCTTCTGTAACTTAAGTGACCATATCTTCCTTTTCCCAAAGTCCATATACAGTTTCCTCTTGGGCCAGGAATGTGGACAACGGTGGTCAGTAATTGTGGTCTCTCCTGACCTGTATTCTCAGGAGTGTCCACACGACTGGGCGATAAGCTCTCTCTCCCACAGGGTTTGGGAGCAGGGAACTGTGGGCTGGGATCAGCGAGGTTCCGGCGCCAGCTAGAAACCCTAAGTGTCTGATCCCAGGGGAATTTTGCCTTTGTGTGTCCTAAGTCCACCGGGCAGGTCACTTGGAGCAGAAAAGTTGGTCTTACCTCTGGTCTCGGGCCGAAAGTTGCTCCTTGGGGCTAGGTTTCAGCTCTCAGTGAGGGTAGCAACCAGAAGGGCCTGCCCCTCCTTCTCCCTTTACTACATTTTTTTAAGATTACATTTTTATGTTGATGCAACTTCCTTACAGGAAAGTATGTGTATATATTTTCTAGCAAGTACCAAAGTTAAATCAGGAACAGATAAACCATTTAAACAACCCCATACTCTTAAAGAAATAGAAGCAGTCATTAAAAGTCTCCCAACCAATAAGAGCCCAAGTCCAGATGTGTTCAGTGCAGAATTCTATCAAACCTTCATAGAAGACCTCATACCAATACTATCCAAACTATTCCACAAAATTGACACAGACAGAGTGCTACCGAATTCTTTCTATGACGCCACAATTACTCTTATACCTAAACCACACAAAGACCCAACAAAGAAAGAGAACTTCAGACCAATTTCTCTTATGAATGTTGACACAAAAAATACGCAGTAAAATTCTTGCAAACCGAATCCAAGAGCACGTCAAAACGATCATCCATCATGATCATGTACGCTTCATCCCAGGCATGCAAGGATGGCTTATTATATGGAAAACAATCAACGTAATTCACTACATAAACAAACTGAAAGATAAAAACCACATGATCATTTCATTAGATCCTGAGAAAGCATTTGACAAAATTCAACACCCCTTCATGATAAAGTCCTAGAAAGAATAGGAATTCAAGGCCCATACCTAAACATAGTAAAAGCCATATACAGCAAACCAGTAGGTAATATTAAACTAAGTGGGGAGAAGCTTGAATCAATCCCACTAAAATCAGGGACTAGTCGAGGTTGCCCACTCCCTACTTCTTCAATATAGTTCACAAAGTCCTAGCCAGAGCAATCAGACAATAAAAGGAAATCAAAGGGATACAGATTGGAAAGGAAGAAGTCGAAATATCACCATTTGCAGATGATATGATTGTATACTTAAGTGATCCCAAAAGTTCCACCAGAGAACTACTAAACCTGATAAACACCTTCAACATTGTGGATCAGTGTAAAATTAACTCAATAAATCATTATCCTTCCTCTACACAAAAGGAAAGAAAGAAAGCCGAGAAAGAAATTATGGAAATGACACCTTTCACAATAGTCCCAAATAATATAAAATACCTCGGTGTGACTTTAACCAAGCACGTGAAAGATCTGTATGATAAGAACTTCAAGCCTCTGAAGAAAGAAATTGAAGAATATCTCAGAAGATGGAAAGATCTCCCATGCACATGGATTGGCAGGATTAATATAGTAAAAATGGCCATTTTACCAAAGGCGACAGACAGTTTCAATGCAATCCCCATCAAAATTCCAACCCAATTCTTTGTAGAGTTAGACAGATTTACAAATTCATCTGGAATACAGGAAACCCAGGATAGCTAAAACTCTCCTCAACAATAACAAGACTTCCGGGGGTATCACTATCCCTCACCTCAAGCAGACAGACAGAACAATAGTGATAAAAACTGCATGGTATTGATACAGAGACAGACAGATAGACCAGTGGAATAGAATTGAAGAGGCAGAAATGAACCCACACACCTATGGTCACTTGATTTTTGACAAAGGAGCCAAAACCATCAAATGGAAAAAAGATAGCATTTTCAGCCAATGTTGCTGGTTCAACTGGAGGTCAGCATGTAGAAGAATGCAGATCAATCCATGCTTATCACCCTGTACAAAGCTTAAGTCCAAGTGGATGAAGGACCTCCACATCAAACCAGACACACTCAAACTAATAGAAGAAAAAGTGGGGAAGCATCTCGAACACGTGGGCTCTGGCGAAAATTTCCTGAGCAAAACACCAATGGCTTTTGCTCTAAGATCAAGAATTGACAAAGGGATCTCATAAAACTGCAAAGCTTCTGTAAGGCAAAGGACACTGTTTTTAGGACAAAATGGCAACCAACAGATTGGGAAAAGATCTTTACCAATCCTACAACAGATAGAGGGCTTTTATATAAAATATACAAAATACTCAAGAAGTTAGACTGCAGGGAGTCAAATAACCCTATTAAAAATGGGGTTCAGAGCTAAACAAAGAATTCACAGCTGAGGAATGGCCAATGACTGAGAAACACTTTCAAAAATGTTCAACATCTTTACTCTTAAGGGAAATGCAAATCAAAACAACCCTGAGATTCCACCTTATGCCAGTGAGAATAGGTAAGATGAAAAACTCAGGTGACAGCACATGCTGGCAAGGATATGGAGAAAGAGGAACACTCCTCCATTGTTGTTGGGATTGCAGACTGGTACAAGCATTCTGGAGATCAGTCAGGAGGTTCCTCAGAAAATTGGACATTGAACTGAGGACCCAGCTATACCTCTCTTGGGCATATACCCAAAAGATGCCCCAACGTATAACAAAGACCCATGCTCCACTATTTTCATAGCAGCCTTATTTATAATAGCCAGAAGCTGGTAGGAACCCATATGCCCTTCAACAGAGGAATGGATAGAGAAATGTGGTACATCTACAAAATGGAATACTACTCAGATATCAAAACCAATGACTTCATGAAATTCATAGGCAAATGAATGGAACTGAAAAATATCATGCTGAATGAGGTAACCCAATCACAAAAAATGCACATGGTATACACTCATTGATAAGTGGATATTAGCCCAAATGCTCGAATTACCCTAGATGCATAGAACACATGAATCTGAAGAAGGATGCCGAAAATGTGAATGCTTCACTCCTCCTTTAAAAGGAGAACAAGTATACCCTTGGATGTAATAGGGAAGCAAAGTTTAGAACAGAGTCAGAAGGACCACCCATTCAGAACCTGCACCACATGTGGCCCATACCTATGCAGCCACCAACCTAGATAACATGGATGAATGAAGAATAGAAGTCAAGGCTGACAGGAACCGGATGTAGATCTCTCCTGAGATACACAGCCAGAATACGGCAAATACCAGCAGCAAACCACAGAACTGAGAACAGGACCCCTTTTGAAGGAATCAGAGAAAGGACTGAAATAGTTTGAAGGGGCTTGAGATCCCATATGATCCACAGTGACAATCGACCAGAGCTTCCAGGGATTAAGCTACTACCCAAAGACTATACTTGGAATGACTCTGGGCTCCAACTGCGTAGGTAGCAATGAATAGCCAAGAAAGAGCACCAGTGGAAAGGGAAGCCCTTAGTCCTGCCAAGACTGGGGCAGAGGTAGGTAATTAAGGGAGGATGGGGAGGCGAACATCCATCTAGATGTGGAGGGGAAGGGGCTAGGTGGATGTTGGCCTGGAAACCGGTAAAGGGAATAACAATCGAAATGTAAATAAGAAATACCCAAATTAATAAAGATGAAAAAAAAGAAAAAATAATAATACAATTCAATTCGAATATGAGATATACAAAGTTAAATTATATGCGTTGAGTGACTTATATTATGAGTAAATATTTCATTTTTATCAGTTATTAGTTGTCTAAAATTATATATAATTTCTATAAAGAAACATTATAATATGATAATATGAGCCTATAATGATAATCAGTAAAATATGATGCCATGAATTTGAAGGAGTTTGTTAATGGGCACATGCTATGATTATTACAGGTTAGGGGAAGTTTCAAAATTGGATAATCCTGGTAATATTTCCAAACTAAACAACACGTTAGTAAAGAAAGAAAGAAAGTTTTTGTAAAGGAAAATTAATTAATTAATTAATTAATTAATTACTACACCCAAGTAGATTTTATATTGTCATACATTTTGCCTCAAACACCACTACCCTGTTTTATGCCCAATTTCATGAAGTGGGGACTATTTTATACACTCCTAAAGGATCACTCAATATGCAGATTTATATGGGAGAAAAAAAATGCTTTTGTTAATTGGAACATAGCTCTATACCCTGTATTTAGTTTCATGACATCCTAGTTCAAGAATGGATTTACTAAACATATTTCAAGTAAAATTGTGATTGTGTGAAATTCAAGTCAGAAATTTGAAATTGTGCAAGATAATTATTATAATTATAATTGAAGGCTAATTTTAATATTTCTCATTTTAAATCGTTATCTTAGATATGATGTGATGGAGAGTCATCTTTTTCCCAATAAGAATATCTGACCTGAACTCAGAATATTTCCCTGACTGGCACCCTAATTCTGGTAGGGAGGCTGGGATGAAATAGCAGGATTTACCAACTGGTGAGAAGACTTGATGAATTTAGACCATATGGTGTGATTGTAGTATCTGTCTTGTCTGACTTTTCTTTCATGAATTGCATCAACTGTAACAAATATCACTGAATCAATGAGGGAATAATACATGTACCTTAAGCAGGAACTCAGAATTCCCAAGTAAGATATTGAAAATGACTATGATCCAAGTAAATTATTTCCTATAAAACTGACCTGATATTAGAGCACATGATGAAGATTCTTGCATTGCATTTCAACAATATAATATCCTTAGATGAAAATATGAAGGAAATATGATCATATTATAAACTATCTCCTCTGTTTCACCTCACAGATACATACACTAAATGGGAGCCTTGATCTAATGAGTAAAACATATTATTCACTATTCTTAATTCACTGGAATTAATGGTTGAGGTTGATTCAAGATTGTAAACACAAAGTATTCACAGTGATCATTTGGAATTTATGCACGCCCTACTGTTATTGAAAGCCATTACTGGCTTTTTGTATGTTCAACTGCATTGCTTACTGTAGGGAGTGGCTAAAGATGGTGCCGACATCCGGTGGTCATTTGTGGTAAACACCCACAGCACATGTGTTGGCAGTTCTCTGGCAGCTATCAGGCTGGAGTAATATTCATGCTAATAAGGTATTCCATGCTCCACCAGTCCCTGGAGGACAAATTTACAGCCATAGCCTGTTTTGTATATAAGGCGAGTGCCTTTGTTCCTCGGGGTCTCAGTACCAACAATGAAGTGTTCCTGCAATAAAGGCTGTTGACAAGAATCCAACGGTGTTGGGTCTTCCTTGCTGGTCGAGGTGAGCGTTACAACTGGTGGCCATGTATGCGGACCCGAGAATATTCTCATGGATTCAGAACTCTTCATTATCAGGTTGGTGACGTCAGTAAGTTCCCAGGTAAGGGACCATACAGTTCTTTGGAGGTAAGCAGAGACTATAAAAGTCCTGGATAAGGGACTATAAAGCTCCTGGATAAGGGGCTATAAAGCTCCCAGTAAAGGGACTATAAAATTCCCAAATAGGGACAATAAGATTCTCTGGAGTAAGCAGAGACAATGAAAGCCTTGGTATAGAGGCTACAAAGTGAAGTTCTCTGGAGGTAAGCAGAGACGATGAAATCCTTGGTTTAGAGGTTAAACTTGTAATTTTGTTTCTTCTTTGTGTGGTGGATTTGTTTTCTTTTGAAATGCCACCATCCTGGACATGAGTGCATTTGCTGGGAAGAGCCCACTAATGATGAGCTACAAGATTATGTGTAAATAAACACGTCAGCCCGCCCTGCTCGTAAATTGATTGTAAATAAGCTTGTAAAGCATGGGAATCTCACACTCCACCCCACTCCTGTCAGCTCTTCAGGAGCTTCTTGGTCAGCGTAAGCTTAAAATCGAAAGGAAAATTCTTTAGAGTTTTCTTGATGAATGTGACCGTTGTGCTCCGTGGCTTATAGTGTCAGGATCTCTTACTTTAAGAGCATAGGATAAGTTAGGAAAAGATCTGGATAGGGAAACAACAGAGAGCAAGCTTAAACTAGGGACAAAGCCACTGTGGCGAATGGTCCATGCCTTCTTAGAAGATAAACGATGTGTGGAAGCTGTTAGGACAGGTCAGAAAATCCTTACAGAGCAACAAGAAAGTATGTCAGAGGGAGAAAAAGTTTTGAAGGAAGGAAAGAAAAGAAAGGGAGGAAAGGGAGTAAAAGAAAAGACAGAAAAATCCAAGGAGAGGATAGACAAAGACAAGAATAATAGTCTGGACCTAGAAACAAAGAAAATATATCACTCTTTAAAGGTATTGACCTTGGGTATGTCTAGTGACTCAGAGCTTAGTGATAATGACTTGGCAGACCATGAGGAAGAAACTGCTCATAAATAAAAGTTCCCCAGATAACGTGGGACAATTCAAGTCCGCGGTAGTAAGTGGCCATAAGGCCTCCGGGTATGGAGCAAGTGTAGTGAGTAGGAAATTTAATTTTACGGACCCCGCTCTAGTGGTGGTGTGTTGGTTGATAGCCAACGTTAATTTTTTGAAACATAGTGTTTTATCTGTACTTGTGCTCACAACCCACACAACAGGGGGGAGCGAAACTAGCCCCAGAGCCACTGTAGCGAGCATGGGGACTTCTCAGTCTCACCCAATTTTTCTGGCTCTTCAAGAGCTGTTTAAAAGAAAAAGGCTTAGGATGAAAAGAAACACTATAGAGAGATTTCTTAGTGAATGCAATGCCATTGCACCTTGGTTCGCTGTCTCTGGGAATCTCATGGTGGGCAGCTGGGATAAACTGGGGAAGGATTTGAATTTTGCTTGGGAGCAAGGAACCTTAAAGGGACAGACTGTGTTAGAAATGCTACAGGAGGAACGATCTGAAAAGGCTGAGAGTGAGGCAGGGGAGGACACTAAGGAAACACGATTATCCTTAAGGAAAGTAGAAGAAAGACTAGAAAAGGCAATGCTAAGAAGGTACAAGGAAAAGGAGGATCTCTTTTTGTGTATACTAAGAACCTTTCATCAGCCTACAGGAGTACTACGGCAACAAGGACCGCTTCTTTGGATTTATCCCCATATTTCTCCTAATAAGACCCTTGAGAATTACCCTTCTGCCATTGCACAGCTTGCTATGTTAGGTGTTAAATCTTGTACTCAGCATTTTGGTATTTTACCCAAGAAAATTATTATACCATATATTGCAACTCAGATGGAAACATTGTGTGCCTTGATAGATGATTGGGCCATATTATGCTGTAGGTTTGATGGAGAGTTTGACAATCATTATCCTAAGGATCCTTTGCTACAATTTTTTACTGAACATCCAGTGATCTTTCCTAAGGTCACTGCCTCTGAGCCTTTGTCTGGAGCGTTAGACATTTATACAGATGGCTCCAAAACAGGTGTAGGTGCCTATATGTTTGATTCTCAAGAACCAGTATTAATTCAATACAGTCCAGGCACCCCCCAAATTACAGAATGTAAAATTGTATGGGAAGTCTTGAAAAGATTTCATGATTCTTTTAATTTAATTTCTGATTCTGCTTATGTAGTTAACGCTGTGCGCTCACTTGAAATTACAGGGCCAATTAGGTCAACTAGTACTGTATGTCAAATTCTCTTAGAATTACAAAAATTGATTTGGGGCAGAAAAATAAATTTTTCATACAACATATTTGAGCCCATACTAATTTGCCTGGTCCCATGGCCAGTAATAATGCCCTGGTGGATGCTAGTACTCATAGAGAATTTATTTTTCATGCAGGTCCGGTTGATCTTGCTAGAGAATTGCATCACAAGTTTCATGTTCCTGCTTTTACTCTTCAACAAAAATTTAAAATTGCTAGAGCTGCAGCTTGTGATGTGGTGTTACGTTGTCAGAATTGTGTTCAATTTCACCATCCTCCTCAAGTGGGAATTAACCCTCATGGTTTGATTCCGCTAAAAAATTTGGCAGATGGATTAAAACACATATCTCAATTTGGAAATTTAAAATATGCTCATGTTTCTGTTGATACCTGTTCCAGTAGTATACATGCCACTCTAATGAGTAATGAAAAGGCTCGTAATGCCATTAGTCATTGCTTAGAGACATGGGCAGCCTGGGGAAAGCCTGATAGTCTCAAGACAGACAACGCACCTGCCTACACAGCAAAGTCCTTTCAGACATTTTGTCAGATTATGCAGGTCAGTCATACTACAGGAATACCATACAATTCCCAAGGTCAAGGAATTGTGGAAAGAGCACATTGTACCTTAAAAGAGCTTCTACAAAAACAAAAAGAGGGAATTGCCAGCGGCTGAATGCCAAAAGAACAACTTTCTTTAGCTTTGTTTACTCTAAATTTCTTAATTTTGGATGCGCATGGCCGCTCTGCTGCAGATAGCTATGCTGCTATGATACCTATGACTAATGCAGACGTAAAGTGGAAGGATGTCCACATTTAACTGGTGAATGGTGTGGCCCAGATCCCATAATTTTGAGATGTAGGGGAGCTGTTTGTGTTTTTCCACAGAATCAAGACAATCCAATCAGGGTACCTGAGCGTTTGACTCGCAAACTGCCTCCTGCTACTCCTGACAATGGAACTACGCACTCTATTATTGCTGGGAATGGTATTTCAGGTCGATTCATTCATGCTGTGGGCTATTGCCAGATCCTGGCCAGTACCTATGCCAGTTCATAGCAATTCTACTGTTTTGCCAACATTTTTCTCCACCTCCTGTTTGCGTGATATTCCCTGTATAGTGCCTAATGAAGAATTTCCCCAACGGTATACTGCCACTAATCTTTCTTTGTTGCATACATTATGTTTTACTCTTAAAAATTCCTCCCAGCCCTGTATATGGCTGTGAAGGACAACATTGGCTAATTGGTTAGATCCTATGAGCAGTAGTGCTATGGGCACTGGTGTCATCCTGGCTGCTTTGAGTCAAATTACCCAATTACTCTTCAGGCAGCAGAGACACATCAATCAATAATTCTGCTGATTTGAACATTACAACTTTAATTATGATGCATAATTGTAGTTTTCCATCACGTCCGGGGCAAGGCAATCAATCACACACTGGATAACTCTACCTGTCGTAGAGTCTTACCTGCTTGCCCCCCATATCAAGAGTTCCCACCTGATTTTACCCCATGTCAGAGTCCGTTCCATAGAGCAAAACAATTCCTACCGGGATTTGAATTTCCCCTCCTCTTGACCAGGTACAGTGTGATCTGGGGGAAAATAAGACTGGCAAGCAAAATTTTTAGCCTTGGTATCTATGGGTATTATCAAATGATCAGGGAGCATGCACATCTCTAATTCCTTTTGCCCGATTATTAGGTGAAGACTTTACATTGTATAATATTTCAGCCACTAGAACAAATTACAAAACCAGTTTAGTAAATGCCAAGATTAATGCCCTTTTAGCAAATGATACTGCCGTTCGTGCTTCAGTGTGTGTTAGGCCACCTTTCTTCTTTCTGATAAGCACTAATGTAAGCAATGATGCCTTAAATTGTAATAACTCTGATGTAGTCTGTTAATTAGCTGAATGCTGGAATGGCATCTATGATACCGCAGTGATGGTCAAGATTCCTTCTTTTGTGCCAGTCCCAGTAGAAGCCAACCCAGATAATTTTCCCATACTTCATTTACTAAGAACCAAAAGGGATTTTGGTATTACGGCAGCTATAATTTCAGCCATTGTACTATCAGCTGCTGCAGCAACAACAGCCACGATTGCTATGACTAATCAAGTACAGAAGGCTGAGACTATCAATCAGATTGTGGAAAGAACCGCAGTGGGACTAGAGGTACAAGAAGAATTTAATACCCACTTGGCATCTGGCCTTCTATTAGCTAATAAACGGATAGATTTGATTCAAGAACAAATTGAAGCATTATATCATATGATACAGCTGTCCTGTGTTTCCTCCCTTAGAGGCTTATGTATTACTCCTTTGCAAGCTAATTTTTCTCAGTATTCTCAACAGAGCAAAGAAATCTCGAATTATCTGAAAGGAGACTGGTCCATGAAAGCAGAGCAACTATCGAGACAATTGCTGATGCAAATTGCTGTCCTTAACAACACTAGATTGGAACCCATCATGTTTGGAGATTTCACCTCATGGATTACTAATGCTTTCTCCTTTTTTAATGAATGGGCTGGCATGTTTGCCTGGGGGGCTATTGTCCTCTTGGGATGTGGAGTATGTCTATGGGTCTTTTGCCATTTACAATGAGAACATGTCAGACACAAAGCGATTGTTTAGCAAGCTATGGTTGCCATTGAAAGTGGTGCGTCTCCCAACATATAGCTGGCCTCTTTAAAAAAATTAAGAGTTCGCCCTAGATCATTTTCATCACTGTCATGTGAAGCCATTGTATCCAGAGACGGGCAACTTTCCTCGGGCTCGGACCAACCTAAGACACAGGGCCCGGTTGCGGTAGGGTAACCCAAGGACGGGTAAGGCCAAGTGTCGTAGAGGAACGAACTAAGATAGGAACAATGACATAAATTGACGTGACAGCCAGATCTAGACCAGTCATTTTTAGAAAACAAAAAAGAGGGAGATGTAGGGAGCGGCTAAATATGGCACCGACATCCGGTGGTCGTTTGTGGTAAACAATCACAGCGCATGTGTTGGCAGTTCTCCAGCAGCTATCAGGCTAGAGTGATATTAATGCTAATAAGGCATTTCATGCTCCACCAATCCCTAGAGGACAAGTTTACAGCAATAGCCTGTTTTGTATATAAGGCGAGTGCCTTTGACCCTCGGGGTATCCGTACCATCAATGAAGTGTTCCTGCAATAAAGGCTGTTGAGAAGAATCCAACGCTGTTGCGTCTTCCTTGCTGGTTGAGGTGGGCGTTACAGCTTACAATTTTGCAAGAGTGTTTTTAATAAAGTAGCAATGTACATCATGCACTGAAATACATCAGGAGCCGGTATTGAAGTCACATTCATCACCATATCATGAAAGGAAATATTTTGTACACTTCAAAATGTAGAAGCTACAATTATGAAATACTCTCCTAAAGATATCAAGTATTATAATTATCTTTCTGTTGTATATTTTGTTTTGGGAAATTTCCAAAAGTAGCTTAAAGTGACATGGTGAACAGGAGCCTTGTCAGGTTACAGTAAAATAAACTGAGGGCATAGAGTTGACAATTTATCACTCAGCAGACTGTTTTTTGAGGAAGTAAAGCTTGATTGAGTAGAGCCTGCATTTCCTGTGACCAACAGCAGTCTACTAGAACTCTAGGAACTGGAGTACAGGCAGAAAGAAAGAAAAAAACAGGAATATAATCACACAAACAGACACACACACACACACACACACATACAGAGAGAGACAGAGAGACAGAGAGACAGAGAGACAGAGAGAGAGAGTCAGTGAATGAAATATGACAAAGTCCAGAATTTTTTATTACCTCTTCAACTAGTTATATATACTTGCAATATCTTTCGTGTAGCCTAAACAATATAGTTTGCTTACATTCTATTTTTCTTTTAATGAATGATTATTCTTTAAATTATGTTCTCAAATTAATTGAAAACTACTTTACATAATACACATGATGAAGAAAACAGTTCATTCCCAAGAATCCACAGACACGCATAACTAAGCAACTTGTTATAGATTAAGAAGGTATAAGAAAGCCATGTAATTTTCTCAGATATTTTCTGCTTATGGACAGGTTGAAATTTGTGGGTAATAAAGAGCGGATCAATTATTTTATTATTAATCCTAAAAATGTAATATGATATGAATATTAAATAATCACAAGTCTAAACTTTATATAAAAATATATCTGTCACTACATTAAATCTTCAGGGTGCATATCTACTGGTCCCCAATGCTTTTAATAAATGATATCTGGCAGTTAAAGGCAATAAAAGGTACAAGGATTTAATGATATCCTGTCCTGTTCTAGATAGAGTCATTTGAGGCAGTACTCGTAGGGTTGCCATTGCTCTTGTTCATTGACCTCAAAAATTCCGTAGTTCAAATCTTTAGAGTGTGCTTTTCTGAACATCAAATTAAAACCTAAGATTTTGTCAGTAAAAACATGGGCAAAAACATTTTTGACAACTAACTTTATTTTCATAGTTGAAAGGTCATATACATTTATATTAAGTATTTAACCATCACACAAGAATTCAGTTACGACTTTTAGTTAATATAATAAAAATAATATTAATTTAATATCCATATGCTAACATTATATATTGTATATTTGAGGAAAAGATTTCTCTGTCGTAGAGTTATTGTACTATCGTCAATATGTGAGATAACATTAATATGAATTATAATCTGGTAGTTTATCCAAAACAAGGACCTGTTTTTCTGAGTTTTATTTTTGTGCATGTGCCTGTGCCTGTGCTTGTGGATGCACGCAAATGCTTGTTCTTGCGCGTGCATGTGTGTGTGTGTGTGTGTGTGTGTGTGTGTGTGTGTGTGTGTGTGTGTCTGTGACTTCGATTTTTGACTGAAATATTGTAGCAAAAGTGTAGAAATAACAACAAAGCCACCCAACAAGTCCAGTTTTAACTCTTTCCACTTCTGGTCAGAGTAATTTCTCAAAGCAAAATGTCTTGGGATACAAAGACATTTTGTCACCAAAATATGATTTCTTCTTTCTTATTTACTTTGAATGAATTTAGTATCAATGAATTTATTGCATTTCCCTTAATATTATTTGACCAAGTCAGTTCAGTTAATCAATGGGTTCTCCTGGGAAGGAGCAAAATTTAAAAAGAAAAAAAGACAATGAGACAACACTATAATATAACTCCAGCCAGTGCTGAGGCTGAAACATGTTTTTTTTTTCCCAATCTGTTTTTATACCATTTAAATTATATGCAGATAAGTTCAGTTCTAAGTTAAAGAACACGCAAAACATTAAACACAAATGTCAAGAAACAAGCAAATCAATAAACAAAGTCCCCTGTGATCATGATCTATGTTTCTAGGGGCTTATCAGGACGGCCAAGGTATGTGAGCCTACCTCCTGTCCTCTCAAAGTCAAACTCTTGCCTGAAGCCTACTTCTTTGTTCTAGCCCATTATCAGATTTCTGACTAAACCCTACTTCCTTGTCCAAGCCCAATGGCAAATTTCTATGAAGTTACTGGAAGCAACCCCAACAGCTCTCCACAATTACTTTTTTATGTTGATGCTGTTTCCTAACCGGAGCTTATACTCAATATTTTATACTTTTTTCTTCATAATTATTTTGCATGATATAGATCTATAATCATGTATACAGTACAGTTGTTTTCAAATAATATGTCAGCAATTATACATATAAACAGAAATACAGAATTATGCTATTATCACATTATATGTATAATAAATTTTTATTTCAAAGTATGGAATATTTTTATTTCTTTTACTTGAAAGTCTACAACATACCTTTTCTAATTATTGTTTTACAGTAAATTTTTGCTAAATTTATTTTATCGTTTGATGTATGCTAGTGTTTGTACTAGATGTGGCACAGAATGTATCTAGCATCAATGAAGGCTTTAAGATATATCTCAAAAACAAAGTTATAGGAGATTATGTGCCAGCATTTGAGTGCAGGGGCTCAAACTCCTGTGCCCTGACTAGTGAAGTTAATTCGTATTATTTTTAGTTTCCAAGGAAATTTAATACTATTTATACAGCAGGTAAATATGTGATTTGAACAATAGAAAATGGTCAAGTGAGGATGCTGATGTGCTAAGTTACATATTCTAACAAATGTAGAGTCATGAGCATGATATTCTATTTCAGGTATGAAAAGTAAGTTGGGTAGAAAAAATAATATGTTGAAATGGAAATCAAGACATACAGTATGTTTCTGGAAATGAGAAAGTGATTTGGATATAATAATAATTTGAGGAAAGATGGAGTTGAAAGTACCACCTGGGTGATTCTTATACACTACAGGGTCTAGTTGCAAGCATGAGGTCTATCTCTGAAACACAGTTTCTTTGTCCTCTCAGATTACATTCCCCAGATTATTTCACCTCAATGATGATAGTCTCATCTTAATTACTAATAATTTCTTAGTTTCAGCTAATCAACATCAATTGTCTCTTTCTGTTCTTGATTCAAAATCTAGAGCCATATGTTTGAAGCTGCCAAGTTCTGCTACTTGCTACGTCCAGAACATGGTCCACCGTTTCTATTACAGGTTTATCAATTTACTACTTTCAAGACTTTCCTTTACTGCTTAAACCTTCTGTCCATTAACTTGGTCTCGACCAGGATGACCTTGAACTCAAAATTCTGCTTGACTCTAGAGGGTCAACTTGACAACTGAGTCATCTTGGAAGAAGGAACCAAAACTTACAAGGTATTATGAGATGGTCTCTTGGAGAGACTTTGGAGAGTTTTCTTCATTGATGGTTGTTGTGAGAAGTCTATGTTTGAAATGTGCATAAAAGTTTTTCTCTACCAATGTTTTCAGCTCAATAAAACAACCATATTCTCCTCCTAATGATAAAAATAGCATTAATATGAAAGTGAAACTATGAGCAGTAAATGTGATATTACTTACAAAGAGTCATAATTAATAAACGTCTAGAATTCTCATAAATCACTATAAATAATTTGAATATGGAAATCCAAAATCTTCGGAGATGACTCTACTTTTAAAAAGATTTTGTTAACATTTAGGATTTAATTAATTTTTACAGTATATATAATCATTTATTTTTATATATCAATTTTTTCCTCAGTGATGCTGCCATGTCCATATACAGGCTACTTAACATGATTAAATCTTATGGGTCAAACATAAAAACCATTGTTATCAAGTACAATAAGTATGTATTCTAGTTGTGATGTGGGAAAAAGACCTTCCCTGCCTCTCAAACAACTTATTTATAGATGATATTCATTTATATTAAAGATGCATAAACACCTAATATTTTGACCTAGCCTATTCTATGATGAAAAATTCAGTGTATGTACATATGTAATATAAAGTT
This sequence comes from Rattus norvegicus, assembly GCF_021556685.1. Lineage (NCBI taxonomy): Eukaryota > Metazoa > Chordata > Mammalia > Rodentia > Muridae > Rattus > Rattus norvegicus. Next base: position 90,153,523 of record NC_141537.1, read on the forward strand.
ATCAGTACTCAGAATTATCACCCAACAGATACAGACAATTAAAAGTATTAAAACATTTGTAAATTGAAAGAAATTTTGTTATTGCAAGATCTCATGTCATAATAAAACACAATGGTCAATTTAAATGCATATTCTACAATTTTCCAGTAAAATTTAATACAGATTAACCTGGTGATAAAAATTACCACTTATACGACAACTGTGATATTTTCATTAATAATATATTGGGATTTAAACAATTTAGTTATTTAGACTTTATCTTTAGTCTTTTCAGATGTCCTTTATTTATTCTTACAATGTTTCACTGAACACCATTTTTACTGTACTATCTTATTGAAATAAAATAGATATAAAATTAAGATAAGTTTAAATTGTATTTTACTTAAGTTTTAATACAGTTTTCAGTGATTTTGTTGTGACAAATGTTCATATGAACTTGCATATATATGAATTAAACACTGAAAGATGATGGTAAAGTTGTAGTCATGCTTTCCAAACAAAATCACCTGATAGTCATAAAAAATGGTTAGAATGTGGGCTAAAGTACCCCAAAATAACTGGGCAATTTTAGATATACAACAAACATTACAACCTCCTTAACATGAACCATTTTTAATAGAATATTTACTGTGGGACCTGCGTTTTCCTGTGAATATTAATTCAAAAATCTCCAATCAATTTTGTTTTACAAAATTGTGTGTGATGTAGGTTCATCGTGAAATTTCTGGTATTATCAGTGCTCTTTACCGTTGTGGTAAACTTTGATACCACTGTGATAGAAAAGAAAGATAAAAAAAGTATTTCTGAGAGGAATAAAATAATCACAAGATCTAGAGAAGGGAGAGACATGGGAGGGGGGTCAGAAAAGGGTGCAGATATTGGAAGGGACAGGAGAGAAAAACAGAGGGTGACGACATTGATTAGAAGCATGTGTCCGAGGGGGATGAGGAAGTGGGGGTAGCCACTAGAAAGTCCCACACTCCAGGGAAGCGGGAGGCTCTCAGGAGCCAATCTTTATGACTCTAGCTAACAAATGCAGAACAAATGGGAGATACAACCTGTAGAGACCAACACCAGTAGAAAGGTACAGATCCCAGTTGAAGGATGGGGCCATCCACTGATCTCAAAATTGTTAACCCAAAAATGTTTCTGTCCAAAGGAGAGACAGGGAAAAAACCTGGAATAGAGTCTGAAGAAAAGGCCGTCTAGAGTCCATCCTACTGAGGATTTGATGCTTAGGATTTGATTTGATCACAGATAGCAGCAAATAGTACAAAATCCCTGTACTATTGCTGATGCCAAGAAACACTTGCTGACAGGAATGATGAGAAGAGGCCATGACGAGGGATCATTCCTGATGGATAACACTTCTTTTCTTTTCAATTGTCTCTTTTCCTATTATTTTTCATGAAAACAATAAAGTCATTGTAAAGTTTGCCACCCTGCTTGTACCTTCTCTGCATAGCCTACCCTGTTTGGAAGTGAAGGGTTGAGGTTGGAACTATGATATTTACAGATGAGGACAATTTGAGGAAAATCTTAATTGTAAATTCAACTATTATAGTCAATTGAAAGTGGCAAAACTCCATGGTGTGTCTCATGAATATTTGTTTATTCTTCTGACCCAATTAGTGAAATGATGAGTGAAGAGCAGAATGTTATCTATGCAATTTTTTTTAATCCTTCACTGGGACAGTTTGTGCTTCTACTTCATTCCTTAAAAGAAACACACTAGATTCTTCATTTAGCTTCTAGTTTGTGAATATCCACAGTGATCTTGTTCCTCCAAAGCATTGTTTCTAAAACTGTGGACCGTGACCCATTTGGCAAACCTCTGTTTTCAAACTTGTTTAAAGTTATGAAGTAGCAACTCAATTAATTTCATGTTTGTGTCACCACAACATAAGGGTCACAATATTAGGAAGTTTGAAAACCATTACTCATAAGATACTAAGAACAAATTTCCAGAGTAAGCATACCTGTGTAATAAAGATATTAATTTTTAAGTGAGTCTGAAAACTGAGACATCAGAAGTCTAAATTCAGGCGAAGGGAGAATGAGTTAGGGGTTTCTGGAGGGGAAACTGGCAAAGGGGAATAACATAAGAAATGTAAATAAATAAAATATCCAATAAAAGATCAAAAGAATAATGGGTAATATGTTACACAAAATTTTAAACAAGAAGCATCAGGTACATTTTATTTTTTCAGTGTAGAAAGTCATTGGAGTTAAAGTATAACTTCTCTTTTTATATCTCTTTTATGTCATATCCTAAAACTTCAGCACAACTTTCAGATTTTAGGGCTTGGTACCCTGTTTAGCATTGTGATGTAGTCTTATAAGCAGAACTTTGGAAGCACTCTCATTTAATCAAAGTTGGCTAATTGAGAATGAACAGGAAATTAATTGATTAATCATTCATTTAAAGAGTAGAAACTTGATTCTGTAATTTAGGACCCATTATCAATTATTACTATGGGGACATGCAAGTTAGTTCGACTTATGTAGAATTCAACCTCCCCGTCACCACAAACAGTGTTGACCACTTTTCTTAAGCTTTCTGAGACTGTTTCTTTCGTGTAAATAGAAATGATATTTACATGATCACAATGAGAGTGAAGCAGCAAATTACAGCTTTGCTTGGCAATAAGACTAATGCAAGTTTCCAACCATTAAGTGTCCTTTGGTCATTCATCAAAAATATTTTTGTACTATGACAACAAATATATTTTAGGAAGACAAGTACAAATGAATCTAGGTATTACACTAGAGAAGGGAACCTGGCCTACTGACAAGTCCTAACATTATATAACTGTCATTATTTTTTGATATCAGTTGTACCTCAATTTAGTCTTTGATATTTTAAAAGTACAGCTTTCCCATTTCATCTTCTTCATTACTTACCAAGTCTGTGCCAATATTTCCCTAGCTATATTTGCTATCTTTCTTAATGTAGGTAACTTCTCTGTATAACACAATGCATGAAGTATTTGTATCTGCAATGGACACAGCCTATTAAATGGAACTGACTTGGAGACGGTTCACCTTGCAGGTGCCAAGTCATGTGCAGCATAAGGCCTGTGTTTTGATGACATGAATTATCATGTTACTTTTGCTCACCATATCCTACAATTTGAGAGTAATTGTAGTTCACCATGACTTTGAGGAAGCAGAGGCAGGATACTTCCCATGTTTTCTGCCCAACTACATCCATATGTGTCCAAATGTAGCTGAGGCATCTCAAGTGGCCTGTCCCAAACATATCTGGAAATTTTCCTCATGCCTCTAAAATGGATCTCTAATTTTTTGTCTGTCTCAGAATATATTGAACAAAATATTTGAATGAGAACAATGAGTCACTTTTGATCCTTATAGTTTTTACTTTCCTTTTTTTTAGTATGTTGCTTTTATTTTTTGCATTTTCTTTTTCTTTCTTTTTTGTTGGATATTTATTTATTTACATTTCAAACGATATTCCCTTTCCTGGTTTCCTGTCTATAAGCCCCCTATCACCTCCCCATACCCTTCTTCTATAAGGGTGTTCCCTTCCCCATCCATCCCTTCTTCCTGCACACCATGACATTCTGTTATATTGGGGATCCAACCGTGGCAGGACCAATGGCTTCTCGTTCCATTGCTGCTGAACAAGACATCCAATGCTACATACACTGCTGGATCCATGGATCAGTACATGTAAAGTGTTTGGGTTGTGGTTCAGTCCCTGGGAGCTCTGGTTGGTTACCATTGTTCTACTTATACGGTTTCAAGCCCCTTCAGCTCTTTCAAACCTTTCTGTAATTCCTCAAATTGATTTCAGTTCAATGGTTTGTTGCTAGTATTCACCTCTGTACTTGACATGCTCTGGCTGTCTCTCCGGAGACATTTATGAGCAAACACTTTTGGGCTTCATCAAACTTACCTAGTTTTGGTGGCTGTTTATATATGGGCGACATGTGGGGTAGGCTCTGAATGGCCATTCCTTCAGACTCTGTTCCAAACTTCGCTTTCATTTCCACTCCTATGAATATTTTTGTTCCACCTTTTAAGAAGTAGTGAAGAATCAGAACTTTGGCCATGTTTCTTCTTGAGCTTCATGAGGTCTGTGGATTGTATCTTGGGTAATTTCAGCATTTGGGTTAATATCCACTTATCAGTGAATGCATACCATGTGTGTTTTTCTATGGTTGGGATACATCACTCATGATGATATATTCTAATTCAATCCATTTGACTATGAATTTCATGAAATCACTGATTTTTTTTGTTTTGTTTCTGTTTTTTTGTTTGTTTTTGTTTTTCTCTTTTCTCTTTCGTTCCTTTTTTTTTTTTTGTTACCTGAGTAGTACACCATTGTGTAGATATACCAAATTTTTTGAATCCATTCCTCTGTTTAAGGGCATCTGGGTTCCTTCCAGCTTCTAGCTATTATAAATAAGACTGCTATGAACCTAATGGAACATGTGTCTCTGCTGTATGTTGGAGAATCTTTTGGGTATATGCCCAGGAGGGGAATAGTCGGATCCTCAAGTAGCATTGTACTCAATTTACTGAATAGCCACCAGACTGATTTCCAGAGTCAATGTACGAGTTTGCAATCCCACCAACAATGGAGAAGTGCTCCTCTTTGTCTACATCCTTTTTAGAATCTGTTGTCACCTGAGTTTTTTATCTTAGCCATTCTCACTGGTATGAGGTGGAATCTCAGGGTGTTTTTGATTTGCATTTCCCTCATGACTAAGGATATTGAACATTTCTTTAGGTACTTCTCCGACATTTGCTATTCCTCAGCTGAGGATTCTTTGCTTAGTTCTGTTCACCATTTTTAATAGAGTTATTTGGCTCTGTATAATCTAACTTCTTGAATTCTTTTTATATTTCAGATATTGTCAATCTATCAGATTTAGGACTGGTAAAGATCTTTTCCCAATCTGTTATTGGCCATTTTTTTCATAATGGCAGTGTCCTTTGCCTTACATAATCTTTACAGTTTTATGAGGTACCATTTGTCAACTCTTTATCTTAGAGCATAAACCATTGGTGTTTCCTTCAGGAAATTGTCCCTGGTGCCCAGGTGTTTGAGGCTCTTCCTTATTTTTCTTCTATTGGTTTGAGTATATCTGGTTGGATGCAGAGGTTCTTCATCTACTTAGACTTTAGCTTTGTACAGGGTGATAAGAATGGTTTGATTTGCATTCTTCTACATGCAGTCCTCCAGTTGAACCAGCACCATATTTTGAAAATGTTTTCTTTTTTTCCGTTGGATACTTTTAGGTCCCCTGTCACAGATCAAGCTACCATAGATGCATGGGTTCATTTCTGGGTCTTCAATTCTATTCCACTGATCTACTTGGCTTTCTCTGTATTATTACCATACAGTTTTTATCACTATTGCTCTGTAATAGTGCTTGAGGTCATGTATGTTGATTCCAACAGAAGTTCTTTTGATGTTGATTATAGTTTTTGCTAACAGGATATTTTGTTATTCCAAAGGAATTTGCAAATTGCTCTTCTAAGTCTATGAAGAATTGAGTTGGAATTTAGATGGGGATTGCATTGAATCTGTAGATTGCTTTTGGCAAAATAGCCATTTTTACTATATTAATCCTGACAATCCATGAGAATGGGAGGTCTTTCCATCTTCTGAGGTCTTCTTCAATTTTATTTCATTAGAGATATGAAATTCTAATGTCACATCTTTCACATGCTTGGTTAAACTCACACCAAGTTTTTTTTTTAATATTATTTGGGACTACTATGAAGGGTGTCATTTTCCTTATTTCTATCTCAGGCTGTTTATCATTTGAGTAGAGGAAGATTGCTGATTATTTTGAGTTAATTTCATACCCAGCAACTTTGCTAAAGTTTTTATCAGGGTTAGTAGTTCTCTGGTGTAACTTTTGGGGTCGTTTAATATACTATCATATCATTTGCATATAATGATATTTTAATTTCTTCCTTTCCAATTTGTATGGCTTTTACATCTGTTTGTTGTCTGATTGCTCTGGCTAGGACTTTGAGTACTGTATTGAATAAAGTGGGAGAGAGGCACCAACATTCTCTAGTCCATGATTTGAGTGGGATTGGTTCAAGTGTCTTTCAATTTAGTTTGATTATTGGGAAATGGGTGCAAAGCTAGCACACAAGGTTGGCTCAAATCTGCTCAGGGCACTGGGTCAGACTGGAAGGAACAAGTACAGTACAATACCCAACTGAGTATGAGTTTCTGCATCCCTTGATCCTGGGCAACCTAATACTCTGGGTGTTGGGGCAGTTGTTATGGCCTCCTACCCTGTGATCCTAGAATTGTTAGAGCACCTGGAAATCGAGATTCCTCTGCCTAACTGGCAGTCTTTAGGTAAAAAATATGAAAATAGAAACTTATTTGGTACCTTGTGAAAAGCTCATGTCCAAGTGGATAAAGGACCTCAACATAAAACCAGATACACTGAATCTAATAGAAGTGAAAGGACCTCATTGTTACAGGGGGAATTTTCTTAAACAAACCTCCAATGGCTCAATCTCTAAAATCAGGAATTAATATATAGGATCTCATGAAATTGGAAAGCTTCTGTAAGGCAAAGGACATAGACGATAGGATAAATTGGCAACCTGCAGATTGGGGAAAATTCTTTACTAATGTGACATCTAACAGAAGGCAAACATGCAAAATATTAAAAGAACTCCAGAAGCTAACATCCACATAAACTAAACAACTCAACCAAAAATTGGGGTATTTCCTGCACCCAAATCCTATGGTAGAGAGAGCTGGACTCTCAGAAATGCAATCTTGAGAGCTCAGAGGAGACAACGATTTTTGCCCCCATTCCTGACCAAAGAGGATCCCACCTAGTGCCCTCTGTGCTCTCTTGTCACAGGGACCTAGGAGCAGTCAGAGTCAGAAATGTGCATTCGCCTAGATCTGAAAGCCAGTTGTCAGGAAAGCCTACACACCTGAGAGCAGAGGTAAGACCAATTTTTCTGCACCAAGCAACCCACCTGGGGGCTTCAGGTCACACAAACCAAAGAGAAGCTTTGCTCCCAGATCTGGCTGAAAGAAAACAGGTATACAGGAGTGCTGACACTCAGGCCTACAGAACGGTAAAGCCACTATCAGAGACAGCAAAACAAGTTAACACCAGAGACAACCTGATGAAGAGAAGCATGCACAAGAACCTAAGCAACAGAAACCAAGACTACTTTACAACATCAGAGCCCAGTTCACCCACCAAAGTAAATACTGGATATACAAACACACTGGAAAAGCAAGATTTTGATTTAAAATCACATCTCATGATGGTAATAGAGGGCCTTAAGAAGGACATGAATACCTCCCTTAAAGAAATATAGGACAAAATATATAAACAAGTAGAAGCCCTTAAAGAGGACAAACAAAAATCCCCTAAAGAATTACAGGAAAATACAACCAAACAGGTGAAGAAATTGAACAAAACCATCCAAGATTTGGAAATGGAAATAGAAACAATGAAGAAAGCACAAAGGGAGACAACCCTAGAAATGGAAACCTAGGAAAGAGATCAGGAGTCATAGATGTAAGTATCACCAACAGAATAAGAGAGATTGAAGAGAATCTAAGGGGCAGATGGTACCATAGAAAACAGTGACACACCATCAAAGATAATGTAAAATGCAAAAACCGTCTAACCCAAAATATCCAGGAAATCCAGGACAGAATGAGAAGATCAAACCTAAGAATAACAGGTATATAAGAGAGTGAACTTAAACAGCAAGTAAATATCTTCAATAAAATTATAGAAGGAAACTTCCAAATCTAAAGAAAGAGGTGCCCATAAACATACAAGAAGCCTACAGAACACCAAAAAGTTTGGACCAGAAAAGAAATTTCTCCCATCACAGAATAATCAAAATACCAAATGTGTAAAACCTTGAAAGAATATTAAAAGCAGTAAGGAAGAAACATATAAACCTATCAGAATTACACCAGACTCCTCACCAGAGACTATGAAAGCCAGAAGATCCTGGGCAGATGTCATACAGACCCTAAGAGAACACAAATGCCACCCCAGGCTATTAAACTCAGGAAAATTCTCAATTAACAAAAATGGAGAAACCAAGATATACCATGATAAAACCAAATTACGCAATATCTTATTACAAATCTAGGCCTACAAAGGATAATACATGGAAAAGTTAGACACAAGGAACGAAATTACACCCTAGCAAAAACAAGAAAGTAATCTCCTTGCAAGGAACCCACAAGAAGAGAGCCACACAAACATAATTCCACCTACAACAACAACAACAAAAAAGGAAACAATAATCACTCTTCTTTAATATCTCTTCACATCAATGGATTGAATTCCTCAATAAAAAGACATAGAATAACAGACTGGATACATAAAGAGGAACCAGTATTTTCCTACATAAAAAAAATAAATAAATAAACCTCAGAGACAAAGACAGGCACTACTTCAGAGTAAAAGCCTGGAAAACAACTTTCCAAACAAATTCTATGAAGAAACAAGCTGGAGTAGCCATTCCAACATCAAAGAAAATCGACTATTATCCAAAAGTTATCAAAAAAGATAAGAAAGGACACTTCATAGTCATCAAAGGAAAAATCAACCAAGATGAACACTCAATCCTAAATATCTATGTTCCAAATGCAAGGACACCAACATTCATAAAAGAAACCCCAATAAAGCTCAAATCACACATTGCATCTCACACATTAGTAGTAGGAGATTTAAACACCCCACTCTTTTCAATGGACAGATCATGGAACAGAAATTAAACAAAGCTATAGACAGACTAATGTAAGTTATGAACCAAATTAATTTAAGAGACATTTAAAGAATATTTCATCCTAAAACAAAAGGATTTACCTTCTTCTCAGCACCTCATGGTACCTTATAAAAATTTGCCAAACAATCAGTCACAAAATAGGCCTTAACAGATACAAGAAGATTAGAATAATCTCATGTATTCTATAAGCTTACCACAGACTAAGGCTGGTCTTCAATAACAGCAGAAAGCCCACATCTACATGGAAGTTGAACAATGCTCTACTCAATGATAGCTTGTTCAAGGAAGAAAAAGTGAGAGAGAATTTGAAGACTTTTTAGAATTTAATAAAAATAAAAGCACAACCTGCCCAAACTTATGGGACACAGTGAAGACAGTGCTAAGAGGAAAATTCATAGCTCTGATTGCCTACACAAAGAAACAGTTGAGAGCATACATTAGCAGCTTGCCAGCACAACTAAAATCTCTAGAACGAAGAGAAGCAAATACACCCAATAGAAATAGAAAGCAGGACATAAACACAGAGTTGAAATCAACCAAGTAGAAACATAAAGGACTATACAAAGAATCTACAAAACCAGGAGCTGGTTCTTTGAGAAAATCAACACAATAAACAAACCCTTAGCCAGTATAACTAGAGGGTATAGAGAGAATATACAAATTAACAAAATCAGAAATGAAAAGGGAGATACAAAAACAGAAACTGAGGAAATTCAGTATATCATGAGATTCTACTACAAAAGCATATCCTCAAAGAACTATGAAATCTGGATGAAATGGACAATTTTCTAGACAGATTCTAGATATCATACTTAAATCAGTGTCAGATACAACATGTATACAGTCCCATAAATCCTAAAGTGATACAAGCAGTTATTAAAAGTCTCCCAACCAAAAAAAGCCCACCACCAGATGTATTTAGTGCAGAATTCAATGAAACCTGTACAGAAGACCTCATACCAATACTATCCAAACTATTCCTCTGCCTTTTCTGATAACAGTTGCTCTGATCTCAGATGTGTTGCTGCTCCTAGAGACTGACTTTCAGCTCTAGGCGTGGGCAGAAATGAAATTCCTGCCCCTGATTGCTCCTAGATTCTTGCACCCAAGGGGCACAGTTGGCAGGAGGTGATTCCCACTTGTGTCTGGACTATGGGCATGGGGTAGTCTTATCTGACTTCTCGAGAGTTTCTACACTTCTGAGAGTCCAGCTCTCTTTCACACGGGAGCTGTTTGGCCAGTTCAGTTTGGTCCCGGGCACAGACCAGAACCTCATATACCAGCGGCTGACTGTTCCCATATTCCTTTGTCCAGAAGCTCTGTGTAGTTTCCCCTTGGACTGAGAATGTGGCCAGAGGTATGCAGATGTGGCAGTTTGTCCTGCTACCTCAGGATATCAGCACTCCTGGGTATTCAGCTCCCTTCCCCACTTGATTTGGGTACAGGGAACTGTGGGATGGTATCAGTTCACTTCCGGGCAGAGACAGAAACAGGAAGTGCCAAGACCCAGAAGACTTCTGCCTCTGCGTGTCCTGAATCCATCAAGCAGGTCACTTGGTAGAAGAAAAATGGGTCTTACCTCTGCTCTCAGTGTGTCGGTATCCTGGAGACTGTCTTCCAGCTCGAGACACAGGCAGGAATCAAAGTGTCCTGCCCCTGATTGCTCCTAGGTTACTGCACCCAGGAGGCACAGTTGGCACTAGGCGATTCCTTCTTGGGTCTGGACTGTGAGCAGAGGGTAGTCTCCTCTGACTTCTCAGAAATGTCCACACTTCTGAGGATCCAGCTCTTTCCCCCACAGGATTTGGGTGCAGGGAGCTGTTTGGCAGGTTCAGTTAGGTCCTGGATGTTAACCAGAACCACGGGTACTGGTGGAGGACTGTTCCTATATTCCTGTGTCCAGAGGCACTCTGCAGTTTCCGCTTGGACCAGGGATGTGAGCAGAGGTGTGCAGAAGTGACAATCTCTCCTGCAGTTTTAGAATGTCTGCTAGAATGTGTTTTTTAATAGATAGTCTATATTTTTTAAATATTCATCTAGATATACAGTGTAACACGATCCTAGTCACCCTCACATTCTCCTTTAGGATTCAAAAAAGTCTCTTTCAAACATCTCCTATCTTCTTTGTACCTTCATTTCAATGAGAATTTTCGAAATTTCGTTTCATTAAGACACACAGAAATGTTATGAGAATGTGCTTTCAGATAATGCCATTAGATAAAAGAACATGTTCTGAGTCCTAAACTGTTTAGGTTTATTATGAGACTATCCCTATCTAGTCTTCAACCCCACTAGAAACCTCATGGGGAAAATATTACTTGAGTATGCTGAAAGTTCAGAGAAAGCAGCTTCCAAAGCTGTAGAAATTACGAGGCACCTGACTGCCAGAACAATTGAACAAAATTTCTCAGATTCATGGGAGCATCTATTTCCTCCATTTTTTCCCTGGATATGACAATTTTATGAAGCAGGAATATTGAAGTAGTTGTCTACCTTTTCATGACAAAGCTTGACACTCAAAGACCTTGCATCCCATTTGTCCAGTTTGAAACAGTCTGTATGCGTATTCACCAAAAATTCATATAATTTACATGCATGTTTACAATAGTATATTTTGAGTAATTTCCATTTTGTCTTTTGCCCCCAAATAATGTATTTTTTCTGCCTGCACTAACCTACTTTAATTTGTGAAAAAGAGACACTAAGAGCAGAGATTTTTATTATTACCCTGTTAGCCTCAGTTAGACAGATTTTGAGGTATTTAAATATTACTAGACAGGTAATACCCAGAAAAATGCCCTGGTAATTTCCATCTTGCTGTTTCATGTCCTCATGGCTATGCAATCATAGCAACCTCATGGTGAAATTCTTCTGTTTTCTCCAAGTGGTTTCTCCTCTCTTTCTTCCCTTTGTGGTCAACTCTCTTCCATCTCCTTCTTGAATACCCAGACTAGTATCAGAAGTTCTGCCCTCTTTCATTCTTCTCAGATAATTGGCTGATCAGATTATTTATTATCTAATCAGAGGTGACAGAAAACAACTTTTATAATAGAGATAGACCAACATAGTTAACTAAGCCATAATCTGGATATCAAACAGATAGGCTTATAGGTAAACATCTGAATACAGAGTGCACAAAACCATCTTCCATCCTGTTACACTTTAAAACAAATAAAAGTTTCTTTCTCTATAGTTAATAGACTATACACAATAATCACAAATATGCAAGCTTATCGAGTAAAATATACTTTCAAATGTCCACTCAATGTTTATTTATCAACTTGGTATATGCTACTCTCTGGATGAGTTTTTATTTCTTAAATTCTTCCCTTTCAAAATCTGCATTTATAACCTGAGAATGTCATGTTAGATAAAAGAACATTTTCTCAGTCCTTAACAGTTTAGGTTTACTAAGAGACTATCAGTATTTAGTCTTCAACCCCATTAGAGACATCAGGTGGAAAATATTACCTAAGAAGGCTGAAAGTTCAGAGAAAGCAACTTCCAAAATTATAGAATTGACAGAGGTAATAACTGCTTGGACAAAATTTCTCAGAATCATGGGAACGTCTATCTCCTGCATTTTGTCCCAGGATATGACAGATTTTTTATGAAGCAAGAATATTGAGTGAGTTACCTTCCTTGTCATTGCAAAGCTTGGCAGTCAAAGTCCATGCATCCCATTTGTCCAGGTTGGAAAGCATTCTCTCTAACATAAAGTAAGGAAAATTTTGTTTGTTTATATTTTTTGTTTTCTTTGATCTTTCTGTTTGTTTTTGGTTTGTGTTTTGAGGGATGATTGCTTGTTAGTTCATTTGTTTTTTGAACCGTAGTTAGATGGCCTCATTTGTAGCAAAAATCATAATGAAGTTCTCCAGTGCTCATCATCTTTTTTGAATAGAAAGATAGAAGTAGAATGAAGTAAAAAGTTCTGGGAGCAGGTATGTCATTGTCAGGAAAAGACTTTTATTAATTGTACATCTTTATATTCCATAGTCTCTAGATTTCTGAATACCATCTTACTGTATAAAGTATATGTGACTTGATCATCTCTAGCTATCTAATACCTACTTAGCTTGGAAAGCATGCAAAAAGACTAAATGAAACTTTTTTTATAATTGGATAAACAAGTATCTGTATCTTACATGACAAATAAGTTTGATTCATTGATTACTCATTTGCAGTTATTCTAAATTGTAAGGAAGATTGCAAAAGACTTCGAATTTAAGATATATTGTTAAGAATATATAGGTAACATAACTTTAAAGAGAGTTGAAACATACATACACAATGTGTTTTGACAAAATATAACCTTATCACTATCCAAAGTCTATATCAAAAAACTTCTCAATCTTATCAATACTCTTGGGCTGAAAAGTAAATTCAATAATCAACATTCTAACTTATCATTGTTATAACCATCTCATCTCCCACTTCCTTTCCACTAAATAAGACAAAAACAGAAAACATTAAAGAGAAGGAGAGAAAGAAATCCCGGAATATACCTTAGCTTACTGTGTTTCTTCCCTGACCAAGACCACTAACAATTCACTCAGCACAAGACCAAAAACCACCCACCCTCTCTTGGGAAATGAGGCATTGCTGTATTGAAATTGCTCTCTTCTGTGAGTGGTGGGTTTGGGAGTGGTGTGGATTGTAGCTTTATTTAAGGTGCCCAAAGTAAATTTCTTTAAGGTGTCTTAAGAAAGCAAGCAGTCGGGCTGGAGAGATGGCTCAGCGGTTAAGAGCACCGACTGCTCTTCCAGGGTCCTGAGTTCAATTCCCAGCAACCACATGGTGGCTCACAACCATCTGTAAAGAGATCTGATGCCCTCTTCCGGTGTATCTGAACACAGCTACAGTGTAGTTATATATAATAAATGAATAAATCTTAAAAAAAGAGAAACCAGTCACAATTGTTGTTCAGTTTCTTTGTGGAGAGAAGGTTCAGAGATTGAAAGAAGTCCTGATTGAAAGAGTCTCAGAGGCTAGAACCAAAGGAGTCAGCAGATGCCAAGTTGTAATGGAGTCAAATTGGGATGAAACAGCTAATATGGGAGTCTGAGGTTGGCTGAGTTCCAATAAATACATCTCAGCATCTCAGTTTTGTTTTAGCATCCCCAAGAGTGAATTTTGTGAGGGCCTCTATATCTTCATTGTTGTCTGTAAACATGAAAAGTTTCTTAGGTAATATACTTTTATTTATCTGCATAATACAGAATCTCTGGTGTGCAAAATCACATGATCCTCTGCTCTTTCTCTTAGAGGAGGTAAGGCAAATTTGATAATTTTCTAAGTTTCTTTGGACTATATAAACAAACTCAAATATAAATATATTCATAAATCTTCAAAATATGAAACTTAACATATAACCCATTGTATGAAATTATTATAATGTGATTATATTAAACAGAATCTGTATTTTTTAACTAAGCATATTTAATCTCTATGTGTTGCCATTCTAATCTCAAGGTTTTTTGATTTTTCAACAAGAATTAAAAACTTTTTGCTGTTATTTTAGGTCCCACCATGGATTCATAGAAGATTCTTTATTCTGATATAAAGAACTCTCATTTCTTTTCTACAGAGTTCAATCTAGCATTTATATTTTTAGTCATCTCTTTCTCTTAGTCTGTTTTATTCTGATCTCTCTTAAAGAGGATATATAAAATTATAATCACTACTGAATGTATATTTGTTCTTTTGTTGACAATAAAAATAATGAGATGGGGTACAATTATATTTATTTAGAGTGTTTTCTATTTCTTCATATAGAAACTATTTTCTTTTATATATTTCATCTTTTATTTATTATTTTTGTGCTCAAAATTTTATATCCCTACTGGTCCATCTCTGAGTGTTCCACAACCCATACCTCCCTCTGCCCACCTATCTCTACAAGGATGTTGTCATGCCCCACTCTGCATTCCCCACGCAACCAGATTTTTAACCTCCCTGGGACCTCCAATCTCTTGAGGGTTAGGTGCATCTTCTCTAACTGAACTCAGACCAGATATTCCTCTGCTGTACATGTGTTGGGGGCTCATTTCAGCTGGTATATATGGCCTGGTTGGTGATCCAAGTTCTGAGAGTTCTCCAGGGTCCAGGTTAATTGAGATTGCTGTTCCTACCAAAAGGGTGGCTCAGCTACTGAGCTTCTTCCAGCTTTTCCTTATTTCCACCTCAAGGATCAGAAGTTTCTGTTCATTGGTTGGGTGCAAATATCTGCATCTGACTGTTTCAGCTGCTTGTTGGGTCTTTCAAAAGGGCAATCAAGATAGGTCCTTTTCTGTGAGTGTCCCATAACCTCACATACAGTGTCAGGCTTTGCAGCTACCCATTGAGTTGGATCCCACTTTGGACCTGTTGCTGTATCTTCTTTTCTTCAGGCTCCTTTCATTTTCTACCCCTGCAATTCTTTCAGACAGGAACAATTATGGGTGATAATCCCATCCCTCACTTTATGCCTTGTTTTTGTGCTGGAGGAGGGTTCTACAAGTTCTCTCTCCCCATAGTAGGGCATTTCATTTAAAGTTCCTACCTTGGAGTCCTGAGAATCGATCATCTCCAAGAACACTGGTACATTATGGAGGTCCCCACCCCAACCTCTGACCTCCTGAAGTTTCCTGTTTCCATTCTAATTTTGGCAAAAAGGGCTTCAGTCCTATTCCCCCTGCCCCATACCAGATCATTTTCCTCTCCCTCCCACCCAACCCCTGTCTCTTCATGATCGTTCCCTTGCCCTTGTCATTGCTTTCTCCTTCCTCCCACGTGGGACTGAGATGTCCTCACTTGATCCCTTCACCTCGTTGAACTTTTTGAATTCTTTGAACTGTATGTAGGGTATTCTGTATTTTTACTTTGGCGAATGTCTACCTATTACTGAGTACATGCCATGCATGAATTATCTCACTCAGGATGATATTTTCTCATTCCATCTATTTGCCTGCAAAATTCAGGATGTCCTCATTCTTAGTAGTTTAATAAATAATTAATAATTTTCATTTTAATCTTTCTACTTTCTACTGAGACTTTATTTCTCCTGTTCAGTTTTTTGAATTATTATTCATAATCATTTACAGAATCCAGTCGTTATCCCTCTCTTGGTCCATCTTTGAACAGGTCCTCATCTAATTTCTCCTGCCCCCATCTCTGAGAGGATTTCCCCACTCCAAACCCACACCAACAGACTTCCCGACTCCCTGGAGCCACAAATCTCCCAAGAGTTAGGTGCATCTTCTTTCACTGAGGCCGAACTAGGCAGTCCTTTGCTCTATTTGTGTTCAGAGCCTCATATCAGCTACTTTATGCTGACTAGTAGGTAGTTCAGTGTATGAGAGATCTCGGAGGTCCAGGTTAGTTAAGACTGCTATGGGGTCTCCTTCTCAGGTTCTTCAAATAATTCCTTAGTTCATCTTCAAGGGGCCATGGCTTCAGTTCATTGGTTGAGTATAAGTATCCTAATCTGTCTCTTTCAGCTGCTGGATGGATCTCTCTAAGGACAGCTTTACTAGGCTACTGTCTGTAAGCACACCATAGCATCAGTAATAGTGTCAGGCCTTAGAGCAGTCCCTTGAGCTGGATTTCATTTGGGCTGATCACTGGAGCTCCCTTCCCTCAGTCTCTTCTCTATGTTTATCCCTGCAGTTCTTTTAGACGGGAACAATTCCAAGTCAGAGTTTTTAACTGTGGGATAGCAACCCCATCCCTCCACATGAAGCCCGTCCTATCTTTTTACTAGAGTAGTACAATAAAAGTTCCTTCTCCCCACTGTTAAGCATTTCATCTATGGTCCAGCCCTTTGAGTCCTGAGAGTCTTACCTCCTAGGCCTCTGGTATATTCTGGAAGGTTCCAATACCTTCTACCTCCTGAGGTTGCCTGTATCTATTTTTTCTCCTTTCCCTTAGACTTTCACTCATGATTCTCCCCCAAATACCTGACCATGTTGCCCCTTTGCACTCTCTATCTCCTCTCCCTTCAATATCCTTCCCTCCTTCTGCCCCACCATGATTGTTTACTTTCTTCTCCCAAGAAGATTTAGGCATCCCCAATTGGGACCTTCAGTTTGTTAACATGGTTGATTTCTGTGGATGGTATCCTGGGTATTCTGTACATTTTGGCTAATATTCATTTATTAGTGAGTTCATACCATACATATCTTTTACTGTCTGAATAACCTCATTAGGGATTATATTTTCTAGTTCCATCCATTTGACTACAAAACTCACAATGTACCCATTCTTAAAAGTTGAGTATTATTCCTTTGTGTAAATGAACCACATTTTCTGTATCTATTCTTCCATTGTGCAACACGTGGATTGTTTCCATCTTTTGGCTGTCACAAATAAAGCTGCTCTGAACATAGTGGAACTTGTGCCCCTGTGGCCTGGTGGGGCATCTTTTGGGTATATGCCCTAGAGTGTATACCTATGTCTTCAGGTAGATCTATTTCCAGTTTTCTAGAGAACATCCAGATGGATTTGCCGAGCAGTTGTACCAGTTTGCAATCCTACTAGCAATATAGAAATGTTCCTCTTTCTCCACATTCTTGCCACATGAGTTTTTGTATGTCTCTTATATTTGGATAGACTTCTGTTTTCTTTAATTTGGGGAGTTTTCTCTTACAATTTATTAAACTATTTTTTATGAAATTTTTTACTCATACTTTATAGACTCAGACTTTACAACATTTTTCAAAGTTCTAATTTTTTTCATTGTACATTCTAAATCTTCATCATTGACCTTGGTTGTATGATCCATTTACTCTGTAATACACTGATATTTTATTTTCCACATAATGATGCCTATGTTGGGGCTGTCCACTGAACTCTTTTTTTGACAGATTGCTTTTTAATTTCCACAATTTCCTTTTGGGCTTTCATAATTATTTCTGTTTCATTATTGAATTTATCCTTATAGTGGTTTTAATTTCACATTTTATTCAGTTGTCTGTGTTTTACTAGAAAATATATGAGTCTTCTCAGAATTGTTATACCATTTATAATCATGCATTTGAATTCTACATCTGAATTGGCATTTAAGTAAAGTGAATTAAAGAATATTACTATGGGAGTGGCAGTGTGGGGAGAAAATTTTTTCTTGGTTTATCATGTTACTTGGGGTTTATACAACTTGGGCTTAGGTCATTGGGTAAGACTTGGTACTTTTGTTCTTTCAATACATGTTGCCTGTCATTCTCTGGCATTTTTCCTTAGTTAGGAGAGGTGAGGCTGTACTATAGAGGCGATGATATTCACAACAGTTAGGCTGGTCTTCTCAGGACAACATTCGATTTGCAATTTGTCCCTGCTAGTTAAATAGCGTCTGCAGCAAAAGTCTCTATCCACTTAGTAAGCACTTTGATATTAGAGTATGAGTTTTCTACAAAGCAGAGACTTTCAAATTTCTGATTGGTTATGAAAAGGGGAATAGAAAGTTAATATGTATACTCATGTGTTAACAAAAGTAGAAAGGGAAAAAAGGAACTAAGCAATCATGGTGACACTAGAGACAAGTATTAGGTTGTTAGGTTAAATGTTGAGAATAGGGACATGCAGAAAAGTGTGAATAATTGAAGCAAAGGGATATATGTAGTGGGTATGTAAAGATTCAGATAAATAGTGAGAAATAAGAGGAAATAAAGATATGTACTGATATATGGTAATGCAGTTCAGTATCTGAGCTTTGGGAGTTGAAACTGTAATATAGGTGGATACAGGAAAAGAAAGTAAAAGAAAAAATAGGTAATAGGTAGAAAGATAGATGGTACACATGTAGTAGATATATGGTAGATAGATAGAAGATAGACAGATAAATAGATGATAGATAGATAGATAGATAGATAGATAGATAGATAGATAGTTGATAGATAATAGAATAAATACAATAAATGAGTTTAAATTGATGGGTTGCACTATCAGTCTGCTTCATTGATAAAATATTTAATATATGTAAGAAGTAGCTCAGAGCATCAGGGTGGAGCTGGTGTCTATGGGAACTGGGGGAACATAACAGGTAGTGGGATCATAGCCTGAATGATATTTTTGTATTTGATCTCCTTGAAATAACAATGCCTTTTCTTCCTAGTCTTGATCCCAAGTGTGTTCCTTGCTGATTTGTTGTTTCATCGTCCATTTTCATTATTTTCTTATGCACTCCTAGCTTGCCTTGTGTGTGGAGATTTGTGACTCTGCTCTGTGGACTCTGGACAGCTGGGGTAAATGCTTTCCCGCTGCAGTTCTGCATTCTGACATGGTTCCAGCCAGCTGGTCATCATACTGTGCTAAATGCCCTATTTAAAACTCATACTTAGCTTCTATACTTTTGAATTTCTCTCTTAAGCTGCTCCTAATAATATTAGAAGCAGTTCTGTGTTTATTCCTTGTTCAAGTTATCATTGAATAGAGCATTGTTCATGTTCATATGGGGTTTCTGTTATTAAAAACCTGCCTTAATTCCATGGTGATCTGATAGGATGTGAGGGATTATTTCAATCTTCCTGTATCTGTTAAAACCTGTTTTGTTACCAACTATGTGGTAAATTTTGGGGAATTTTGGAGAAGGTACAATGAAGTACTAAGAAGAAGGTATATTCTTGGGTTTTAGGATGAAATGTTCTATGAATATCTGTTAAATCTATTTGGTTGACAACTTCTATGTGTTTCACTGTGTGTCTGTTTATTCTGCTTCCATGATCTGAATGGGGTGCTAAGACTACCACTATCATTACTCTGATGTAGTTTCTGGCTTTTTCACTGAGGAACATTTTTTTTGTATGCAACAAAGTGCTGTGTCCTGTTTAAGTATTCAATCAATTAGTATATGTCTTTTTATTGAAGAATTGAGTACATTGATGTTAAGAGATATTAAGAAAAAAATGATGGTTGCTTCCTGAGATTGTTTTTGTTTTTTCTTTTGTTTCTTTGTTTTTTCCTCCATCTTTATTAACTTGGGTATTTCTTATTTACATTTCGAATGTTATTCCCTTTCCTGGTTTCCAGGCCAACGTACCCCTAACCCCTCACCCTCCCCTACTATATGGGTGTTCACCTCCCCATCCTACCACATTGTCGCCATTCCACCAACATCAGGTTCACTGGGAATTCAGTCTTGGGAGGACCAAGGGCTAACCCTTCCACTAGTGTTCTTACAAGCGTATTCACTGCTACATTTGCAGTTGGAGCCCAGGATCAGTCCATGTGTAGTCTTTGGGTAGTGGCTTAGTCCCTGGAAGCTCTGGTTGGTTGGCATTGTTGTTCATAAAGGGTCTGAAGCCCCTTCAAGCTCTTATAGTACTTTCTCTGATTCCTTCAATGGGGGACCGTTCTCAGTTCAGTGGTTTGCTACTGGCATTCGCCTATATATTTGTTATATTCAGGCTGTGTCTCTCAGGAGAGATCTACATCCGGTTTCTGTCAACCTGCACTCCTTTGTTTCATCCATCTTATCTAGTATGGTGGCTGTATTTGTATGGGCCACATGTGGGGCAGGTTCTGAATGGGTGTTCCTTCTGCCTCTGTTCTAAACTTTGCCTCCTTATTCTCTCCAAGAGGTATTCTTGTTCCCCCTTTTAAAGAAGGAATGAATCATTTGCACTTTGGTCATCCTTCTTGAGTTTCATGTGTTCTGTGCATCAAGGGTAATTCGAGCATTTGGGCTAATATCCAGTTATCAATGAGAGCATACCATGTATGTTTTTCTGTGATTGGGTTACCTCACTCAGGATGATATTTTCCAGTTCCATCAATTTGCTTAAAATTTCATAAAGTCATTGTTTTTGAGAGTAGAGTAGTATTCCTATGTGTAGATCTAGCAAAATTTCTATGTCTATTCCCCTGTGGAAGAGCTTCTGGGTTCTTTCCAGCGTCTGGCTATTATAAATAATCCTGATATGAACATAGTAGAGCATGTGTCTTTGTTATATGTTGGGGCATCTTTTTGGTATATGCCCAAGAGAGGTAGAGTTGGGTCCTCAGGTAGTTCAAAGTCCAATTTTCTGAGGAACCTCCAGACTGATTTCCAGAATGGATGTACCAGTCTGCAATCCCACCAACAGTGGAAGAGTGTTCTTCTATTTCCACATCCTCGCCAGCATCTGCTGTCACTTGAGTTTTTGATCTTAGCCCTCTGACTGGTGTGATGTGTTATCTCAGGGATGTTTTGATTTGCATTTCCCTTATGACTAAAGGTTTTGAACATTTTTTTTTTGTTCTTTTTTTCGGAGCTGGGGACCAAACACAGGGCCTTGTGCTTCCTAGGTAAGCGCTCTACCACTGAGCTAAATACCCAGCCCCGATTTTGAACATTTCTTAAGGTGCTTCTCAGCCATTTAGCATTCCTCTGCTATAAATTATTTTTTAGCTATGAACCCCATTTTAATAGGGTTATTTTTCCCTGCATTCTAACTTTTTGAGTTCTTTGTGTACTTTAGATATAAGCCCCTCTTTCAGTTGTATCATTGGTAAAGATCTATTCCCAATATCTTGGTTGCCTTTTTCTCCTATCAACAGTGTCCTTTGCCTTACAGAAGCTTAGCAGTTTTTTGAGATCCCATTTGTCGATTCTTGATCTTAGAGCATAAGCCATTGTTTTTAGTTCAGGAAATATACTCCAGTATCCATGTGTTCAAGATTTTTCCACACTTTTTCTTCTATTAGTTCCAGAGTATCTGGTTTGATGTGGATGTCCTTGATCCACTTGGACTTAAGCTTTGTGCAGGGTGATAGTGTGAATCGATATGCATTCTTCTACATGCTTAACTCCAGTTGAACCAGCACCATTTGCTGAAAATGATATCTTTTTTCCATTGGATGGTTTTGTCTCCTTTGTCAAAAATCAAGTGACCATGGGTGTGTAGGTTCAATTCTGGATCTTCATTTTTATTCCACTGGTCTATCTCTCTGTCTCTCTACCAATACCATACAGTTTTTTTTATCACTATTGCTCTTTAATACTGCTTGAGTTCCAGGATACTGATTCCCATGGAAGTCATTTATTGGTGAAGATAGTTTCAGCTATCGTGGATTTTTTGTTATTCCAGATAGATTTGCCATGTTTTCTGTCTAACTCTGAAAAATTGGGTTGGAACTTTGATGGGGATTGTATTTAATCTGTAGATCACTTTTTATGAAATGTCTATATTTACTATATTAGCCCTGCCAATCCATGAGCATGGGAGATCTTTCCATCTTCTGAGATATTCTTCAATTTCTTTCTGCAGAGGCTTGAAGTTTTATCATACAGATCTTTCACTTGCTTGGTTAAATTCACAGCAGGTATTTTATATTATTTGGGACTATTATGAAGGGTGTCATTTCCCTAATTTCTTTCTCGGCTTTCTTCTCTTTTGTGTAGAGGAAGGTTACTGATTTATTTGAGTTAAATTTATACCCAGTTTAGTTGTTCTTTGGTGGAACTTTTGGGATCACTTAAGTATACAATCATATTGTCTGCAAATAGTGATATTTTGATTTCTTGCTTTCCAACCTTTATCCCTTTGATCTCCTTTTGTTGTCTGATTTCTCTGGCTAGGAAATCCAGAACAATATTGAATAAATAGGGAGAGAATGTGCAACCTTGTCTAGTCCCTTATTTTAGTGGGATTGCTTCAAGTTTCTCTCCTTTTTGTTAAATATTAGCTACTGGTTTGCTGTATATGGCTTTTAATATGTTTAGGTATGGGCCTTGAATTCCTGTTCTTTACAGAACTTTTATCATGAAGTGGTGTTGAATTTTGTCAAATGCTTTCTCAGCGTCTAATGAAATAATCATGTGGTTTTTATCTTTCATTTTGTTTATATAGTGGATTACATTGATGGTTTTCCGTATATTAAACCACCCCTGCATTTCTGGAATGAAGCCTACTTGATCATCGTGGATAATTATTTTTATTTCCTGTTTGGTCTTTGTGTGGTTTAGGTATAAGAGTAATTGTGGCTTCATAGAAGGAATTCGATAGTGCTCCATCTGTTTCAATTTCATGGAATAATTTGGATAGTATTGGTATGAAGTCTTCTGTGAAGGTCTGATAGAATTCTGCACTGAACCCATTTGGACCTGGACTCTATTTGGTTGGGATAATTTTAATGACTGCATCTATTTTGTTAGGAGTTATGGGGTTGTTTAAATGGTTTATTTGTTTCTGATTGAACTTTGGTACCTGGTATCTGTCAAGGAAATTTTCCATTTTCTCCAGACTTCCAAGTTTTCTTGAATATAGGCGTTTGTAGTAGTAACTGATGATTTTTGAATTTCCTCTTGCTCTGTTGTTATATCTCCCTTTTCATTTCTGATTTTGTTAATTTGGACACACTCTCGGTGTCCCCTTGTTAGTCTGGCTAAGGGTTTATCTATCATACTGATTTCCTCAAAGAACAACCTTTTGGTTCTGTTGATTCTTTGTATAGTCCTTTTTATTTCTACTTGGTTGATTTCAGCTCTGAGTTTGATTATTTCCTGCCTTCTACTCCTCCTGTGTGTATTTGTGTCTTTTTGCTATAGAGATTTTAGGTGTACTGTCAAGCTGCTGATATATGGTCTCTCCGGTTCCTTTCTGCAGGCACTCAGAGCTATGAGTTTTCCTCTTAGCACAGCTTTCATTGTGTCCCATAACTTTGGGTATGCTGTACCTTCATTTTCATTAATTTCTAAGAAATCATTAATTTCTTTCTTTATTTCTTCCTTGACCAGGTTATCATTGAGTAGAGCATTACTCAACTTCCATATATATGTGGGCGTTCATTCCTTATTGTTGTTGAAGACCAGTTTTTGCATGTGATGATCTGATAGGGTGCATGGGAGTATTTCTATCTTTCTAAATCTGTTGAGGCCTGTTTTATGACCAATTATATGGTCAGTTTTGGAGAAAGTACCATGAGGTGCTGAGAAGAAGGCATATCCTTTTGTTTTAGGATAGAATGTTCTATAAATATCTGTTAAACCCATTTGGTTCGTGACTTCTCTTATCTGTCTATGTCTCTGTTTAATTTCTGTTTCCATGATTTGTTCATTGATGAGAGTGTGGTGTTGAAATCTCCTACTATTATTGTGTGAGGTGTAATGTGTGCTTTGAGCTTTTTTTTTTTTTTTATTAACTTGAGTATTTCTTATATGCAGTTCGAGTGTTATTCCCTGTCCCGGTTTCCGGGCAAACATCCCTCTCCCCACTCCCCTTCCTTATGGGTGTTCCCCTCCCAACCCTCCCCCCGTTGCCATCCTCCCCCCCACAGTCTAGTTCACTGGGTGTGCAGTCTTAGCAGGACCCAGGGCTTCCCCTTCCACTGGTGCTCTTACTAGGATATTCATTGCTACCTATGATGTCAGAGTCCAGGGTCAGTCCAGGGTCTTTAGGTAGTGGCTTAGTCCCTGGAAGCTCTGGTTGCTTGGCATTGTTGTACATATGGGGTCTTGAGCCCCTTCAAGCTCTTCCAGTTCTTTCTCTGATTCCTTCAACGGGGGTCCTATTCTCAGTTCAGTGGTTTGCTGCTGGCATTCGCCTCTGTTGAGCTTTAGTAACGTTTCTTTTATGTATGTAAGTGCCCTTTTATTTGGAGCATATATATTTAGGATTGATTGTTCATCTTGTTGGATTTTTCCTTTGATGAATAGGAACTGTCCTTCCTTATATTTTTTGATGACTTTTGGTTGAAAATTGATTTTATTCGCTATTAGAATGGCTACTCCAGCTTGCTTCTTCAGACCATTTTCTTGGAAAGCTGTCTTCCAGCATTTTACTCCGAGGTACTGTCTGTCTTTGTCTCTGAGGTGTGTTTCCTGTAGGCAGCAAAATGTTAGGGCCTCATTGTGTATCGAGTTTGTTATTCTGTGGCTTTTTATTAGTGAATTGAGTCCATTGATTTTGAGAGATATTAAGGGATAGTGATTGTTGCTTCCTATAATATACATGTTTGGATGTGAGATTATGTTTGTGCTTGTCTTCTCTTTGTTTTGTTGCAAAATGATTAGGTTCTTGCTTTTTCTAGTGTGTAGCTTACCTCCTTTTGTTGGGCTTTGCCATTTATTATCCTTCGTAGGGCTGGATTTGTAGAAAGATATTGCGTAAATTTGGTTTTGTCATGGAAAATCTTGGTTTCTCCATCTATGTTAATTGAGAATTTTGGTGGATATAGTAGCCTGGGCTAGCATTTGTGTTCTCTTAGGGTTAGTATGACATCTGTCCAGGATCTTCTACCTTTCATAGTCTCTGGTGAGAAGTTTCGTGTGATTTTGATAGGTCTGACTTTATATGTTACTTGACCTTTTTCCCTTACTGCTTTTAATATTCTTTCTTTGTTTTGTTCATTGGGTGTTTTGACTACTATGTGACAGTAGGATTTTCTTTTCTGTTCCAATCTATTTGGTATTCTGTAGGCTTTTTGTATTTTTATGGGCATCTCGTTCTTTAGGTTTGGGAAGTTTTCTTCTATGATTTTGTGGAAGATATTTACTGGTCCTTTGATTTGGAGTCTTCACTCTCTTCTATACCTCTTATCCTTAGGTTTGATCTTCTCATTTTCTCCTGTGTTAATTGTATGATTTGAGCCTATAGCTTTTTCCATTTTACATTATCTTTGACAGTTTTGTCAATGATTTCTATGGAATCTTCTGTTCCTGAGATTCTCTCTTCTATCTCTTGCATTCTATTGGTGATGCTTGTATCTATGGTTCCTTGTCCTTCCTTTGGTTTTCTATATCCAGGGTTGTCTCCCTTTGTGTTTTCTTTAGTGCTTCTAATTCAATTTTTAATTCCTTCACCCATTTGTTTGGGTTTTCCTGTACTTATTTCAGGAATACTTGCATTTCCTCTCTGTAGGCTTCTGCTTGTTTATTTGTGTTTTCCTGCATTTATCTAAGGGAGTACTTTATGTCTTTTTTGAAGTCCTCTAGCATCATGATCAAATGTGCTTTAAATCTAGACTTTGCTTTTCTGCTGTGTTTGGATATTCAGTATTTGCTTTGTTGGGAGAATTGGACTCTGATGATGCCATGTAGTCTTGGCTTCTATTGCTTTGGTTCCTGCACTTGCCTCTTGCCATCACATTGTCTCTGGTGTTACCTTGTTTGCTATTTCTCAGAGCGGTTAGACCGTCCTATAGGCCTATGCGTCAGCAGTGCTGTAGACCTGTTTTCCTGTTCTCTTTCAGCCAGTTACAGGAACACAGTGTTCTGCTTTCAGGCATGTCATTGCTCCTGTCTACTGGCCTTCAGGTTTTCCTGTGGTCGTGTGTCCTCAGTCTACCAGGTAAGTCACTTGGAGCATAAAAGTTGGTCTTAACTCTGGTCTCAGGCCTAGAGTCCCTTCTCAGAGCCGGGTTTCAGCTCTCCATGAGGGCAGCAACCAGAACGACCTGCCCTGACTTTGCTCAGGACCCTGTACCCAGGGGGCCCAGAAGGCGCTAGGCATTTTCCTCTAGAGTTAGAAATGTGGGCAGAGAGTAGTCTCTTCTCTCTTCCCAGGCATGTCAGCCACTCTGAAGATCTAGCTCTCCCTTCCAGATGATTTGAGTGAAGCAGGCACTTTGACCAGGTCCCTTCATTTTTAGGCGGTGTCTAGACTGCAGTGTTGAGTGCCCCTATCTTCCTGTTCCCAGGGGCTCTATACAGTTTCCTCTTGGACCAAGGTTGTGGGCAAAGGTAGGCAGTACTGGTGGTCTCTCTTGCTGTGCAGTCTCAGGAGGGCCCACCTGTCTGGGAGGCGAGCTCTCTCTCCCATGGTGATTGGGAACAAGGAGCTGTGGGCCAAGATAAGTGAGGTTTGGGCCCCCGTGATTTTTGTTGTTAGAGGTAGAATTATGTTTGTTGGCCTTCTTCTTTTGGACTTGTTAAAAGGAGATTACTCTCTTGCATTTCCAAAGGGGTAATTTCCCTCCTTTTGTTGGAATATTTCATCTATTACCCTTTGTAGGGCTGAATTTCTATGAAAATATTGCGCAAGTATGATTTTGTCATGTAATATTTTTGTTTTTCCATCTATGTTGATTGAGAATTTTGCTGAGTATAGTAGCCTGTGCTGTCCTATGTATTCTCTTGGGGTCTGTATGACATCTTTCCAGTATCTTCTGGCTTTCATAGTCTCTTGTGAGACACTTGGTGTAATTCTGATAGGTCTGCCTTTATTTGTTATTTGATGTTTTTCCCTAACTTCTTTTTTTAGAGGGCCGCAATAACATTCGCCACCGCTAGATGGTGCTGGCTTCCACTGCGCCCCACGTGGTAGGCCAGGATAGCCTCTGCCATTACAAGATGGCGCCAGCCTTCGCTGCGCCAGCCGACTCCCTTTCAGGAAGTTAACTGTGCGCATGTGCAAGAGTGCCTTTGTGCCAGGTCTTTGCCCACTCTGGGGCGTGCCTGATGAGATCATGGGTAAACAACCAATCAGGCGTGGACACGCCACATTAGGGTGTATATAAGCAGCACCATTCTGGGGCTCGCTCTCTCCTCTTCAAAATGCAATAAACGCTTTGCTGCAGAAGGATCCTGGTGTCCGTGCGTCGTTCTTGCTGGCGAGACGATAGCGCGCGACATCTTTTAATATTCTTTTTTTCTTTTTTAAATTTGGAGTTTAGAGTATTATGTGATGGAAGGGATTTCTTTTCATGTCCGATCTATTTGGGGTTCTGTAGGCTTCTTGTATGATTAAGGGCATCTCTTTCTTTAGGTTAGAGAAGTTTTCGTCTATAATTTTGTTGAAGATATTTACTGGCCCTTGAAATTGGGAGTCTTCCCCCTCTTCTATGCCTATTATCCTTATGTTTGGTGTTCTCGTTTTATCCTGGACTTCCTAGATGTTTTGATTAGGAGCTTTTTGCTTTTTGCACTTTGATTGACTGTTGTGTCAATGTTTTCTATGATAAAGTCTGCACCTGAGATTCTCCCTCCTATCTCATATTCTGATGGCTATGCTTGCTTCCATGACACCTGATCTCTTTCTTAGGTTTCCTATCTCTACAGTTGTCTCATTTTGCAGTTTTTTATTGGTTCACTTTCAAATCTTATATCCTGGATGGCTTTGTTTACTTTCTTCACCTATTTGCTTGTGTTTTCCTATAATTCTTTAAGGGATATTTGTGTTTCCTCTTTAACAGCTTCTACCTGTTTACCTGTGCTCTCACGTATTTTTTTGAAAGGGTTATTTATGTCCTTCCTAAAGTCCTTTATCATCATCATGAGATGTAATTTTAAACTGAAATCTTACATTTCTGTTGAAATGGGGTTTCCAGGATTTGTTGTAGTGGGAGAACTTAATTCTGATCATGCCAAGAAGCCTTGGTTTCTGTTGCTTATGTTCTTGTTTTTACCTCTTGCCATCTGATTATCTCTAGTGATATCTGCTCTTGCTGACTCTGACTAGACCCTCTCCCTACTGCCAGCCAGGCTGTGTCATAAATCCTCGGTGAGTGGCTGTCTCTGTAATCCTATAATTCTGGGATCCTGTGATCCTTATATACTGGGTGTGTCTGAGCTCCTGGGAGTCTAGTTGCCTCTGGGATTTTGAAATCTTGGTGTTACCAAGCTCCTGTGATCCTGTTAAGTCAGAACTCCAGGGAGTCAAGATTTCTCAGAATTTAGAAGTAGTGAGTGTGGAGGCAGATCCCTTTGTTTGCTCCTAACATACTTGCAAGCTAGAAGCAAACCATGCCTCCAGCTGACGGCGTTTTTACTTCCATGGTTCTTGTTGGAGTCCCAGTTATACTGGATGTTGGGAAAGATATTGTGGTTTCAACAGTGATCTTCTGTATGTCAGATATCCAATGTTCCTGGATGTGTCTGATCTCCTGAGTGTCAAGTTTCCTCTGTAATCCTGTGATCCTGTGATCCTGAGTATTCAGAGCACCTCTGATCCTGGGCATATTAGAGCACCCATGAGTTGGGCTTCCTCTGATTTTTGTGGGAATAGGTGTGAAGCCAGTGCCAAAGGTACACTCAGAGCACTGGTTCATACTGGAAGCATGAAAAGTATTTCAAAGTGACAGAATTTGGATCTGGATGTTCATATTCAATTTTCTTCTTTTTGATGCTATCAGTTATCTAGACATAGTGTAAGTACCCTGACATCTGAATGAATGCTGTAGAAAGCATAAATAAATTCACTCTAATCTGTCTTGTCCATTTGGTACTGAATTCATTGCTCTGTGCAAAAATGTCTGATAAATTGTTTAATCTGATAAATCTACAGATTAAACAATAATGAAAACTTGCTAGTAAAGGCACCAACAATTTGACACATGCTTACTCTAACAGAAGGCAAGAGGCTAGGAAAAAAACTCTAATCTATATGGTTCCTATAAAGACGGAGGACCTTGGAGAAATTTATATTTCCAAATGCATATTTTTAAGAAACTTAAATACAGAAAAGTACAGGTCTCCTGAACTTATCTCTTTATGAATTGTGATGAAATACTTCCCCAATACAAAGTAAATCCAAGGACCAGAATTCAATGATGAATTCTATTCAATTTTCAATTTTTAAAGAAGATCTATTCTCAACAACTTTCAAAGTGTCCCACAAACTCCAAGGGAAATTTCACTTCCAAACTCAACCTATGACACTGGTAGAGGTCTAAAACCAAAATTAGATACAGACATAGTCAATTAGGAAACTACAGCACAATATCATTCATAAAAATATGTGAAAAATTCTCAATAATGTATTGAGATCCAAATTCAGTTAAACATTAAAATGATGTATTGTAATCCAGTCAACTTCATTTGTTACCATGATAGAGGCAAAGGTATTTCAGTCCAGGAAAATGATCAATTTATCAAACCACTCAAATATTACTAAAGAAAGAAATCACAGTCAATTAAGAAATAATGGAGAAAATGAATGTGATAGAGGTGTCTGCTTAGTTATGAGGCAATAGCAGTAAAATTCCACTGTTGAGTTTCTTTGAAAGTAAATAGCCACAATCTTGGCTCAAAAAGATTACACTAAATATGAAAACTCACCTTATGCTATTCACTCTGGTTCCCTTTCCTTCCCATTTCTGTGACAAAGAACATAGTGGAACAGCTATTGTAGAGTCTGAAGTATTGATGCTTTTTTTTTTCTATTCTAACGTGCTCAAGGAAAACTAGAAAATAAGTAGTGTGTCTTTTGGTTCTGAGTCTTCTCTTCTAAATTTTGATTGGCTAAGTTATGTTGAGTTTGATATTTGGTTACTTATCTAGTTAATGGACAAACAGGCTGAGAAAAAAATTAGGGAGAAATATATCCTTCACAATGGTCACAAATTATATAAAATACCTTGCAGTGATTCTAACCAAACAAGTAAAAATCTGTACAACAAGAACTTCAAGTCTCTGAACAAAAAAATTGAAGAAGAACCCAGAAGATTGAAAGACTTCCAAGCTCATGGATTGCCTGGATTAATATAGTAAAAATGGATATCTTGCCAAAAGCAATCTACAGATTCATTGCACTCACTATCAAAATTCCAACTCTATTCTTCACAGAGTTAGAAAGACCAATTTTCAAATTCATTTAGAATAACAACAACTGGTATAACAACAACAACAACAACAACAAAAATAACAACAAAAACACAGGATTGTGAAAACTATTCTTAACAATAAAAGAAATTCTAGGGGAATTACAATCCCTGACCTGAGGCTGTATTACAGAGCAACAGTGATGAAAAATACATGGTACTGATACACAGTCAGGTAGGTAGATCAGTAGAATAGAATTGGAGACCCAGGAATGAACCCACACACCTATGGTCACTTGATCTTTGACAAA
This sequence comes from Rattus norvegicus, assembly GCF_021556685.1. Lineage (NCBI taxonomy): Eukaryota > Metazoa > Chordata > Mammalia > Rodentia > Muridae > Rattus > Rattus norvegicus. The sequence continues at coordinate 90,184,047 of NC_141537.1, forward strand.
GAAAATAAAACCATTCAGTAGAAAAAAGGCAGCATTTACAACAAATGGTCTTGGTTCAACTAGTAGCTAACAAGTAAAACAATGTAAATTGATCCATCCTTGTCTCCTTGTACAAAGCTCAATTTAAGTGGATCAAGTACCTTCACCTAAATGAGATACACTGAAAGTAATAGAAAAAAAAGTGGGGAAGATCCTTAAACATATGGCCTCAAGGGAAATTTTCCAGAAGACTAATGGCTTATGTTGTAAGATCAACTATAGACAAATGGAACCTCATAAAATTGCAAAGTTTCTGTAAGGCAAAGACACGGTCAATAGGACACAATGGAAACCAACAGATTAGGAAAAGATCTTTACCAATTCTACATCTGATAAAGGGTTAATACCCAATATATAAAAGTAACTCAAGAAGTTAGAGTTCACTGAAAAAATAATCTTAATATAAATGGAGACAGACAGCTAAACCTTAAATTCTCAACTGGGGAATATCAAACAGACTAGAAACATCTAAAGAAATGATCAGCATATTTACTCATCAGGGAATTACAATTCATGAAGCTCTGAGAATCTACTTAATCCTATTCAGAAGGGCTAAGATCCAACAACTCAGGAGAAAGCAGATGCTGGCTGTTGATGAGGATGTGGAGAAATAGGAAAGATCATCCAATATGCCTGGGAATATGTTCCATATGTAATCACCAAACCATTTAATATTGGGGAGTACAAAAGGTGCATGTTGACAGGATCCTGACATAGCTATCCCCTGAGAGGCTCTGTCAGAGCCTGACTACTACAGAAGCAGATGTTTGCAGCTAACCATTGGAATGAGAATGTGGTCCCCAATGGAGAAGTTAGAAAAAGGGCTGAGGTAGCCAAGTGAGGTTGCAACCTCTTAGGAAGAACAACATCACCAACTGACCAGGCACCCCAGTGCTCCTAGGGAGTAAACCATGAACGAAAGAGTACACATGGAGCGATCCATGACTCCTCCATATATGTAGCAGAGGATGGTCATGTTGGGCATCAATCATAAAATCTAACAATCTAATAAACTTAATATCAGAAAAAGAGAAGAGGTCCTTGGTCCTGTGAGGGTTTCATACCCCAGTGTATGGGAATGTTAGTAAGGGGAGGCAGGAGGGAACGTGTACATAGCAGAATATCCTCATGGAGGCAGATGGTTGGGGATGGGATAGGAGGTTTCAGGATTAGAAATCAGGAAGGGGGATACTATTTGAAACATAGATAGAGGAAATGTCTAATAAAAATATTTTTATGAGCTATATTAGAAATAAGAAAAAATGTATCAAAAATAAAATAAAATTTAATTCAACAATAAGAAAAATCATTCAAATGAACAATGGGGAAGTATATAGCTTACAGGATACCAACAACAACAACGAAAATGAGGAGAAATCACATACGTTAAAATCTGGTTCACATGTTCAATAATGAGAGAAATATATATCAAAAATCAAGTAAGTTAAAAAAGAAAATGTACCATACTTTTATAACTCTGAATGACCACACACATAGAGATCTCAAAAATAATCTCAAATAGTACTTGAAAATGTTACAATTCATCTAATGCAAATGTCGTGGTTTGGATAAGAATGACCTTGTTAAGTTCATATTTTTGAATATCTAGTAACCTGTGAACGGCATATTTGAAAAGACTATGATTGGCATTGTTGGAATATAAATGTCTTTTTCATAAAAATTGTGTCTCTGGGGTGAGGTTTGAGAATCCTGTCAGAGTAGGCTCTCTCTGTCTCTTTGTCTCTTTGTTTTTCCCTCTCCCTCTCCCCCCTTCCTTCCTCCATCACCTCCCCACTTCTCTCTCTTGTGCTGTGAATCAGAATATAACTCTAACCCTTTCAGACACTATTTCAGCTCCTCTTCTCCTGCAACATTCCACAGTTCCTCCCCTTTCCTCTACCTTCCAGTTCCCTCTCTCTATCTGCCCTCTGCTTTTTTCTCCCACTATAGTGGGATTGAAGCATCCTTACTCAGTATCCTTCGTGGGAAAATGTAAGAGTTCCTAAGCTTTTATCTTTGATACTCTGTGCTTTTGAGTGGGGTGGATGGGGACTAAGAAGTATTTATTGGAACAAACCACACATGTCTTTTGGGATCTGAGAAACCTCACTCAGGATATTTTATAGTTCCATCCATTTTTCTGCAAAACTCATAATGTCCACATTCTTTTTTTATATGTTTAAGTTAACAGAGTAGTTTTTTGTAATTATTTTGATTGTATATTTTTACTTACACTTTATATGTTATTCCCTTTTCCAGCTTCCCATCCATAAGCCCCTATACCATCCATCTTCCCCTTCTTCTATGAGGGTAGAGTTTCATCAACAACCCACCCCTTCCTGCACCCCATCCTCAAATTCTAATACACTGAGGGGTCTAGCCATGGGAGTACCAGGGGCTACTCCTGCCAGGGGTGCACAACAGGGTCATGCTGTGCTACATATGCAGCTGGTGCAAAGGGTCTGTTCATGTGTAATCTTTGGATGGCAGATTAGTTCGTGAAATTTCCGGTTGTTTGGTCTTGTTGTTCTTAAGCCATTGAAAAAACACTCCTCCAGCTTCTTCAGTCCTCTCTCTAACTCCTCCAGTAGGGAGCCTCTTCTGAGTACAATGGTTGGCTGCAAGCACTCATCTCTGTATTTGTCATGCTCTGATGGGGCCTCTCAGGAGATGGTTATATCATGCTCCTGTCAGCATGTGCTTCTTGGCATTAGCAATATTGTGTGGGTTTGGTGGCTTTATGTATGTGGGCTGGATCCACGTGGGGCAGGCTCTGAATAGTCTCTGCTCCAAACTTTGTCTCCATATCTCCTGCTACGAATATTTGTTCTCTTTCTTTTAAGAAGGACTGAAGCATCCACATTATGGTTGTCATTGTTCTTGAGCTTCATGTGGTCTGTGGATTATATCTTGCACTAGTATATACTTATTGGTGAGAATACATCATATGTATTATTTTGTGATTGGGTTACCTCACACATAATGGTATTTTACAGTTCCACCCATTTGCCTATGAATTTCATGAAGTCATTTTTTTGATAGCTGAATAGTGCTCTATTGTGTAAATGTACAATACTTTCTGCTTCCATTCTTCTCTTGAAGGATATCTGGGTTATTTCCAGCTTCTGGCTATTATAAATAAGGCTGCTATGAACAGAGTGGAGGATATGTCCTTGTTTCATGTTGGACCATCTATTGAGTATATACCCAGAAGTAGTATAGCAGTGTTCTCAGGAAATTCTATGTCCAGTTTTCTGAATAACCTAGAGACTGATTTCCAGAATGTTGTGTACCAGCTTGGAAACCCATCAACAATCAATAGAGGAATGGTCCTCTTTCTCCACATTCTTGCCAGCATCTGGTGTCACCTGAGATTTTTTATCTTAGACATTCTAACTGGTGTGAGGTAGAATGTCAGGGTTGTTTTGATATGCATTTCCCAGATGACTAAGGCTGTTGAACATTTCTTTAGGTACTTCTCAAACATTTGATAATCCTCAGCTAAGAATTATTCGTTCAGCTCTGTACTGCACTTTTAATAGAATTATTTGATTTTCTGAAGTCTAACTTCTTGAGTTCTTTGTATATATATTGGGTAATAGACCTTTATTGGATATAGGATTGGGAAACACCATTTCCCAATCTGTTGGTTTTGGATTTGTCCTAATGACATTGTCCTTTGCCTTACAATTTTATGAGGTTCCATTTGTCAATTCTTGATCTTAGATCATAAGTCATTGCAATTCTGTTCAGGAAAATTTCCCCAGTGCCCATGCGTTGAAGGCTCTTCCTCACAGCTTCTTCCATTAGTTTGAGTGAACCTCACTTTATGTGGAGGTCCTTGATCCACTTAGGCTTGAGCTTTGTGCAGAGCAATAAGAATGGATTGATTTTTGTTTGTCTATATGGTGACCTTCAGTTGAACCAGAACCACTTGTTGAAATGCTATCAATTTCCATTGGATGGTTTTAGCTACTTTGTTAAAGATCAAGTGACCATAGGTGTGTGGGTTCATTTCTGGGTCTTCCCTTCCATTTTATTTATCTATCTTCCTGTCTCTGTACCAATACTATGCCATTTTTATTACTACTGCTCTTTAACACAACGTAAGATTAGGGATGGTGATTCTCCTAATGTTCCTTTATTGCTGATTATATTTTTCATTCTCCTAGGTTTTTGTGTTATTCCAAATTAATTTGTAAATTGCTCTTTCTAACTCTATTGAGTAATGGCTTGGATTTTAAAGGGAATTGCATTAAAACTGTAGATTTCTTTTGTCAAAATGGCCATTTATATAATTTTAATCATGCCAATCCATGAGCATGGAAGATCTTTACATCTTAAATCTTCTTCAATTTCTTTCTTCAGAGCCTTAAGTTCTTCTCATACAGATATTTCATTTACTTGGTTAGAGTCATGATTAGGTATTTATCTTATTTTTGACTACTGTGAAAGCTGTCTTTTAACTAATATCTTTCTCAGCGTGTTTATCCTTTTAGTAGAGGAAGGTTGCTCATTTGTTTGAGTTAATTTTATATCCACTCAGCTTGCTGAAATTCTTTATCAGGCTTAGGAGTTCTGTGGTGGAAATTTTTGGGTCACTAAGTCATATTATCCTTTCATCCACAAATAATCACATTTGGACTTCTCCTTTCCAATTTTGATCACTTTGACCTTCTTTTGTTGTCTGCTTGCTCTGGCTAGGCCTTTGAGAACTATATTGAATAAGTAGTCTGAAACTAGGCAGTCTTGTCTAGTACCTGATTTTTGAGTTATTGCTTCAAATTTCTATATTAAGAAATAGTAATTGCTGTTTCCTGTTATTTCTGTTGTTAGATGTGAACTTATGTTTGTGCATCTCTCTTTTTTTTTTTTTGGTTTTGTTGCAAGGAGATTGTTTCTTGCTTTTTCTAGAGTGCATTTTCCATCCTACTTTTGTAGTTTCTATCTATTATCCATTTTAGGACTACATTTGTGGAAAGATATTGATGAAATTTGTTTTTGTCATGGAATATTTTGGTTTCTCCATCTATGTTAATTGAGAATTTTTCTGGATATAGTAGCCTGGGCTGGCATTTGTGTTCTCTTAGGGTCTGTATGACATCTGTCCAGGATCTTCTGGCCTTCAAAATCTCTAGTGAGACGTCTGATATATTTCTAATGTGTGTGCTTTTATATGTTACTTGATATGTCAACCTTAAGGCTTTTAATATATTTTCCTTGTTTTGTGCATTTGGTGTTTTGACTATTATGTGATGAGAGGAATTTCCTTTCGGCTACAATCTATTTGGAGTTCTGTGGACTTTTTGTATGTTTATGGGCATCTTTTTCCTTAGGTTAGAGAAGTTTTCTTCTTTAATTTTGTTGAAGATATTTACTGTCCCTTTTAGTTGGGAATTTTTGATGTCTTCTATGCTTATTATCCTAAGCTTTGACCTTCTTATTGTATCCTGGATTTCCTGGTTGTTTTGGATTAGGATCTTTTGTGTTTCATATTTTCTTTTTTTATTTTATTTTAGCAGAAAGCTTAATTATCATTCAGAAAAAAGTTGTGTGGATAACTTTCTCCGAAAAAAATTCCTATTCTGTGGGCTGCAGTTATTACAAGGGACAAGACTGTTTCTAAGTTAAATTACTTTATTTTCTCATTGGATAATGACAGAAAGTCCCAGTTCCAGTCTTATTATAAAGGTACATGTGGCCCAAAGTGGCTGACTTTTTTTTACATTTTCTTTGACAGTTGTGTCAATGTTTTCTATAGTATCTTGTATTGTGCATCTATGACTCGCGATCTCTTTCCTAGGTTTACTATCTCCAGGGTTGTCTCACTTTGTGATAACTTTATTGCTTATATTTCCAATATTAGATCCTGGATGGTTTTGTTCAATTCCTTCCCTGTTTGGTTGTGTTTACCTGTGGTTGTTCAAGGAATTTTTTGTGTTTCCTCATTAAGGGCTTCTAATTGTTTACCTTTGTTATCCTGTGTTTCTTTAAAGGAGTTATTAATGTCTATCTTAAAGTCCTCTATCATCATCATGAGATGTGATTTTAAATTCAAATTTTGCATTCCTAGTGTGTTGGAATATCCAGTATTTGCTTTGGTGGGAGTACTGGTCTTTGATGATACCAAGTAGTCTTTGTTTCTGTTGCTTAGTTTTCTGTTCTTGCCTCTTGCCATCTAGTTGTCTCTGCTGTTAACTAGTCTTTCTGTCTCTGACAGTGAGTTGACCCTCCCCTATGCCTGCTAGTCAGCACTCCTTGAGACTGGATTTCCCACAGCAGGATCTGGGTACAGAGATCTGTATCACAAGGTCAGCTCTGGGTGCAGGTACAAACCAGAAGGATCCTGTCCTGGGGGCAATAGACAGGTCCCTCAGAGAAGAATTTGTGGTCTTATCCCTGCTCTGAGTTGTGACAGTGGTGCTATAAACTTTCATCAATGTGCACAGGCAGAGACCATAAGTTTCCTATCACTGACTGCTCCTAGGTTCCTGTGTCCAGAGGGATCTAGACAGGTTCTTCTTGAGCCAGGTATGTGAGCAAAAGTAGTAGTCTACCCTGTGCTTTTAGAGGAGTCTGAAAGTGCTGCCTTTAGCACTTCTGAAAGTCCAGCTCTCTTACTCATGAGATCTGGATACAGAGAGCTAGGGGACTGGGTTAGCTCCTGCTGAAGAGCAAAACAGGAAGGGTCCTGTCGTTGACTGCTCCTGGGTTTCTGAATTCTGAGGGCTCCAGGCATATCCTTAAGAGCAGAAGGTAGTCTCTCCTCTGATCTCAGGTGTGTTAGCACTCTTGGAGATTGGCTTTAAGATATGGGGCACAACAGAGACTGAAAGGATCCTGTCCCTGACTGTTCCTAGATATTTGTGTCCAGAGGGCTTTAGGGGGGTTCTTCTTGGGCCAGGAATGTGAGCAGAAATGGTGGTCTCCCCTGTGCTCTCAGGATTGTTCTCACTGCTGAGAGTCCATCTCACTCACCCACAGGCTCTGCGTAGAAAGCATCCACATTCTTAATAGCTGAATGTTAATCCATTTTTTAAATGAATCACATTTTCTATGTTTTTTCTTCCCTTGAGGGATATCTGTTTTTTTCAACTTCTGGCTATTAAAAATAAGGCCACAGTGAACATAGTGGAGCATGCGTTTTTGTGGGATGGTAGGTCATATTTTGGGTGTATGCCCTGGAATGGTATAGCTGGGTCTTCTGGTTACTCCATTTTTAATTTTCTGAGGAACCTACAGATTGAATTCAAGAGTGGCTATACCAGTTTTTAATCTCACCAGCTTTGGTTTTTGTTTGATTTTTGTTTTCATACCTCCATTCCTTGCCCGACAAACCAGTGGATAGCTTGCCACATTTCAACCAAAGATCATAGGAAGGTTCTTCAAAGTCATCAACACATTTGCAGTAGAATAGTGGTGTGGCCAGGAGTAGACATACCATTGACATAAAAGGCCTTTTATTAATAATACATCTTTATCCTCTACCATCTGTAGATCTCAGAGGTTTCTAAAAACCATTTTGATTCTGTCTCCAGTATATTTGACTTGCTTGTCTCTAACTATCTAATATCTTCTTAATTTGAAAGCATCTAAGGAAATTAGATGAATGTCATGTTTGTAATTAACTAGACTAGTATTTACATGACATGTAATTTTGATTCATTAATTTTCTTATCAATTTTATTTCTTATCTATCCTTGTTGGTAACGATTCATTAAAAAGAACAAGAACTTAATATACACTTTAAAAGGATTATGTAGGTATAATACCTTAAAAAGGAATTTAAACACGTATACATAGTGTGTTGTAAAAAATGAAACCTTAAATATTTATCAATATTTAAATTCCATATCAAATAAAAATATTTCCCCGTTTGATACTCTTTTGTCGAAAAGTAGACTCAATATTCTAAGCTTTAATATAACATTCTTACATCCCTGCTTTTCTTTTTTCATCTCCACTTTCTTCTAATGTTAAATAGAGGAGAAAAAAGGAAATAAAAGAAAGAAAGAAAAAGATATTCCTGAATATTACCTCCCCTAACATGTTTTCACTCTGTACTATACCATTAACAATTCACCCACCATAAGACCAAAATCCACCCATCATATTCTTTGGGAACTGGGCAATTTCTTTTGAAATTGCTTCCTAGTCTAAGGAATGAGTGCAGGTATGTGGGCATGAGAATGGTTTTCCTTTTGAGACCGAAAGAAATTTGAGATTTTGGCCAATCTTATGAAGTTGGCTGTATCATTTATTGTCTAGTTGGTGTGTGGTGAAATGTTCAGAGTTTAAAAGGAGTCCTGATAGGAACAATGTGAGAATCTGGACCACTGAGGTCAGCAACTTTGAAACTGTCTTGGATACAAGTTTTGATGAAACAGCTAATGCTGGAGACTGAGGTTAGGTGAGTCAGAAAAAAATATAACTCAGAGTCTCAGCATCCTTTTTGCTTCCCCAATGGTGAATTGTGTCAGGGCATATTTAGCTTCAATTGTATCTATAAACCTGTAAATATTCATAGGTATTATACTTTTATCCACTAGCATATATATGGAATGTGTGTTATGCCAAATCACCTAATAATATTAGTTGTTCTGTGGAGCATGTAAGGCACCTTTCTTCTTTTTATCCATTAGTTTGGACTATGGAAACAAGCATATAACCTACTGTATAAAGTATTCAGAGATAACTTCTTATTTTTGTATTTACTTTTTATTAGATTTTTATTTACTTTTTTAATGTTATCCCCTTTCCTAGCTTTCCCTCTGAAAGCCCCCTATACCATCTTCTTCTCCCTTCTTCTATAGGGTTGCTCCCTCTACCATCTGCCCAGTCCCACCTCACCTGGTATTTCCTGACCCTGGGTATCTAGCCTTCTCAGTACTTAGGTTCTCTCTTCCTCTTGATGACAGATAAGGCCATCCTCTTCTACATATGCGGCAGGAGCTATGGGTCCCTCCATGTGTACCCTCGGTTGCTGTTTGATTCCCTGGGACCTCAGGAGTGTATTGTCAGTTGGTTTTGTTATTCCTAAGGGGTTGCAAACCACTTCAGCTCCTTCAGTTCTTTCCCTAACTCCTGTACTGGGGTCCCAATGGTCAGTCCATTGGTTGACTGTGACCATGTGCATCCATATTTTTCATGCCCTGGCAGATTCTTTCAGGAAACAGCTATATCAGACACCAGTCAGCAGCAACTTTGTTATCCGTATTCTTACAATCTTTCTAACATAATCTTTTTAAATTATATTTTTCTTGGATATTTAATGTATTTGCATTTCAAATGTTTCCCCTTTCCCCCGTCTCCCATACCCGCGCACCCCTTTCCATGCTTCTAGGAGAGCACTCCCACTTTCACCCACCTACTCCCATATTCTTGGTATCAGCAATAGTGTTTGGGATTGGTGTCTGTATATCAGATGACTAAGGTAACTTTCTTAGACAGAGTCTTTATTTTTTACTCTGTTATTGCATCTCAATGTGTTCCCATCATAAGTTTCTCAATCATTTTTCGATTTTTTTTAACGTCAATTTAGTTTTGTTGCTGTCATTGTAGGTTCCACAATGGGTTTTGTGAACATTATTTTGACTTAAGGATACCTCTAATTTTTCTTCTATGACTTTCAATCTAGCTTTAATATTCTGGTCTTCTCCTCTGCTAAGTCTGTTTTATTCTAATCTCTCCTAAAGTGGATATATAAAATTATAATCATTACTAAATATAATTATTTCATGTTGATAGTAAAAGCAAACAGTAATGGAGTCCTAATGCCTTCTTTTACAGAATTTTTCCAACTTACAATATGGAAATTACTTCCTTTTTTATGCTCTCTAACTCGTTTTTCTTTTTTCTTTTTTTTTTTTTTTGTTCTTTTTTTCGGAGCTGGAGACCAAACCCAGGGCCTTGCGCTTCCTAGGTAAGCGCTCTACCACTGAGCTAAACCCCCAGCCCATCTAACTCGTTTTTCTGTGGAGGCTTATATTTTACTTTCTCTCTTTTTACTTGGACATGTTATATGCTTATATATAAAATCCATATTTGCATGTTCTGTGTGTGTTCTGTTTCTTTAGCCTGCATGTCCCTTATACAATGCATTCATTTATGTTTTTGTCTCAGAATTTTTATATACATATATTTATATGTCACTGCTCTCTAACCTTAATGTCTTATTTTGCATTTAATTTTTTCTCAATTGTTTTCCATTCTTGTGTTACTTTTTTCCTCTTTATTTATTTAATTTTCTCTTAAGGACTTTATTTTATTAATTCCAAACTATTTATATCTGTCTTTGATGTTTTATACACACATTCCCTCTTTTCCTTCCCAGGTAAGCATTATTCCAAACATCCTACTTCATCAGAAGTTCATTTGAACTTTCATTATTTCTGAATCACTCTGTGTCCTTTTGTGGTTAAAGTCAAACATCTCATACTTATTATCCCCAACCTAGTCCATCTGCTCACAGAGAAGCAACTGTTGTCTGATACTGTGAGTTGTTTCCTGGTTGGGTAGATGGTAGAAGCAGGTCTGTAAGGGTGGGGACTCTATGTTTCTTCTTGAAAAGTGGAGCTTCATGTTAGATTGGGAATTTGTATATTTGCTCTGTGTAGGGTACGGTCCACCATATAGTGCCATGGTGCTGTGCACTGCATCTGCATTTTCAGTCAGCTTGGTCTTAAAAGGCAAAGTATGCACTGTGATGTCACAGAGTCATGCCAGCTCTAAATGGATCATGTGTACAGAGCTTTACACCAGGTAAAGTGAAGTCAGACATATACTTTAACCTCAAAAGGGAAGGGGCATCCAGCTCACAGAAGCATCTCTGCCAAGTCTCGACATATATTTGAGACAGAGTCTCCTGCGACCTGAATGCAAATTTGCTCTGAGCTATTGCCATGCTTACAAGCCCAGTATCCACCCTACTCAATCCAGAGCTAGGATTGAAAATAATAATTCCTGATATATTTTTAATGAACAACTGACTTTATTTTTCTGTTTTCTATATTACAGTATAATGTTACTTCTTGTGCTTGTTCAATTATTTTATATCAAAGGCATATATATAAATATATATTCTTCAGCAATACTTCCATAACTTTTAAAATAACAATACTTGAAACATTGTATACTTGAAATAATCATAATTTCAATACTTGAAAATTGTTGTAACATTCATATAAATACACATGTAACATATATACATATATATGTATAATTTATTAACTCATTCATTTACTTGCTTTTTATGAAATAGTTATACCATGATTTGAAATAAACGCATATCAGACATGTTCGTATGAGACATCAAGTGGATATTGACATCAAGTGGATATTGTATTGCCTGTGCCCTTGTAGATGCCAATTTGAGAGGAACAACAACTTACTTAAAAACTCATGGATTGTGGCCCACCCAGTGGAACAACTACCCAGGGCAGGCCCCAGACCGGCTAAACCCAGGGGACTTGAAGACTTCATGCTGTTATGGAACATATCTCTGCTTGTTTTACTCTCAGTATTCATATCCATCCTAATCTAAGTGTTGTGTCAAGATTGAGGGAGGGCTTGCAGCTCATCACTGGGCAATGTTATTAGCAATCATGATAATAAAGGTTTAACTTTGTTAAGTATTGCTGCTATAACAGATTAATGTTCAATTAACCACTATCAGAAGAATTGAGAGACATCGATTATAAGCAATGAACAACACTTTTAAAAAGATTTTTTCCATCTTCCTGTCCCACATGCGACTTTCCGCCGGCAAGAAGCACGCGAGACATAGAAATTCTTGCTATGAGTGATACTTTATTCCTATCTCATGGAGAAGCCCCGCGCGCCAGCCAGGCGTGCCTATTTAACCCTCCCGCACGCATCCACACCTGATTGGTTGCTTACTCATGATCTCATCAGGCACTCCCCGGAATGGGCAAAGACCTGGCAGGAAGGCACTCTTGCACATGCGCACAGTTAACTACCTGAAAAGGGGGGCCGGCTGGCGCAGCGAAGGTTGGAGCCATCTTGCAATGGCGGAGTCTATCCTGACCTACCACGTGGGGCACAGTGGAAGACAGCGCCAACTAGTGGTGGCAAACGTATTGCGGCCCTCTACATCTTCCAAGATGTTGCTCAATTTCTTTCTTCACAGAATTGAAGTTCTTCTCATACACACATTTTACTTAATTGGATAAAGTCACACCAAGGTATTTTTTATTATTTGTGATTATTGTAGAAGGTGTCATTTCCCTAATTTCTTTCTCAGCCTGATTATCCATTGAGTAGAGAAAAGTTACTGATTTGTTTGAGTGAATTTTATATCCAGCTACTTTGCTGAAGTTGTTCATCAGATGGAGGAATTCTCTGGTAAAATTTTGGTGTCATTTAAGTATATAATCATCATCTGCAAATAGTGATATTTTGACTTCTTCCTTTCCAATTTGCATCCCTTTGATTTTCTTTAATTTTCTAATTGCTCTGGCTAGGACTTTCAGTACTATATTGAATAAGGAGGGAGAGAGAAGGCAGCCTTGCATAGTCCTTAATTTTAGAGTGATTACGTCAAGTTTCTCTCTATTTAGTTTGATGTTGGCTACTGGTTTGCTGTATATTTCTTTACTATGGGATCTCCACATAAAGTCAGACACATTGAAACAAATAGAAGAAAAAGTGGGGAAGACCCTCAAATACATGGGCACTAGGGAAAATTTACTGAAAATAACACCAAGGATTTATGCTCTAAGATCAAGATATAATGATTGATCTAAGATTGATCTAATGAGACCTCATAAAATGGTAGAGCAAAGTCAAGGCAAAGGAGACTGTCAATATGACGAAACAGTGACCAGCAGATTGGGAAAAGATCTCTACCGATCTTACATCCAACGGAGGGCTAATAAGTCATATTTACAAAGAACTCAAAAAGTTAGACTCCAGAGAACCAAATAATCCAATGAAAAAATGTGGTACAGAGCTACCCAAAATATTCTCAACTGAGGAATATCAAATGGCCTAGAAGCACCTAAAGAAATGTTCATCATCCTTAGTCATCAAGGACATGCAAATCAAAACAACCCTGAGATTCCATCTCACATCAGTCAGAACGGATGAGATGAAAAACTCAGATGACAGCAAATGCAGGCGAGGATGTACGGAAAGAAGAACACTCTTCCATTGTTGCTGGGACTATAGGTAGGTACAAACACTGTGGAAATCATTTTGATTGTTCCTCAGAAAATTGGGCATAGTACTACTTGATGGCCCAGCTATACAACTACTGGGCATATACCCAAAAGATACTCCAAATTATAAAAAAGACACATTCTCCACTATGTTTATAGCAGCTTCATTTATAATAGCCAGAAGCTAGAAAGTACCCAGATGTCATTAACAGAGGAATGGAAACAGAAAATGTGCAACATTTACACAATGATGTACTACTCACATATTAAAACCAATGACATCTTGAAACTTTTAAGCAAATGAATAGATCATACTGGTGAGGTAACCTGTGGATACTCATACTCTTTCTACAATGGATTTCACAAAAATATTCGATTAAATCCTGGTTTGATATGCTGCCTGCTTATTATTAGCAGGTGTTGAATTGTTTTCATAGGTAGAAGGAAAGAATACAGTATTTGCCTGAGTAACACAGAAATTTTGCTTACAGTTCACAACCAGTAAAGGTAAAAATGGAATGATTTCAAGAATAGAGCACAATAAATAAAAGATGCCTACTTGCTATAAGCACGTATTAGTGGACATTTACTTTAAATGGTATATGTACTGGTATATTCTGTTCTGTAGTAGGCTTATATTCTCCAATGTGGGCTACACAGAAATTTTGGGTTGATTTCCTGGCCTGCCAGATTAAAGAGGCCTAGGAATAAGCTCATACAGTATTGTTTAGTTAACTTCATTTATTTAGAAATGTTTTAATTTTCAAAATTGGTGTGATTTTTTTCTTTAATAATATTATTTCTCTGGGAACGAATAAAAGATACAAGATTTTCTGGTAACCTACCAAAAATATGCTAATTTGCGGAAAAGGATTTGTCTTTGTGTTTTTAGAAAAGGTGATTAGGATCTCACATCTTCCAGAGCTATGGCTCAAATTTGATAGAGGGAAACCCCTGGAAAACCTAGATTCAAGAGAACAAAACACACAAAAACGAGAAAGAATTTCATCTTCACCAGTCTGTACAACATACACAGAATGATACAATCCATAGAGATATATTGATGGTAATAAACATATGTTGACATCACTATATTACCGAACGTACAGCTTTGATGAGTCTCATCGTCAGATGTACTAAACTGACCTGCTTAAATTCCTGATCTCAGGGACGTTCATTTATATCCAGTCAGGACAAATATCAGAGAGTATAACAATCATTGAGTGGCCTACTTAAGGCTGTACAACTCCCCCACTTTCCCTACCCCCACTTCAAGATATCTCAATTCAGCCTGAAGAATTTGTAAAGAGTTGTCAAGCCAATGTCCTGGACTTGGGAGGCTAAGGGTGTTTTTCTTGAGGTTGTCTTTCTGACAGTTTAGAGATGGGTGAAAATTTAACATGGAGTAGCTAGAACTGATTGTACAGCCATAATCACATTTGCTAGAAATCTTCATATTTGTTACTAAGTTGAAGTTATAATCTCTGACCTTGGTACAGAATTTATTTGATACAATTTTAAGGTTTTCATTGATATGAATTTCTTATTGATAAAAAATTGAGATTGATATTTTTCTCCCATATAGACATTGTGCCTAGGTAGCACATTTAAGAATATAAAGCTTAATCCCAGTTCTATAACTGCTATTCTGTACTGATCTGAGATGATTAATCATATGACTTAAGGGCCAGATAGCAAATTCATGAATATGAATTTACTGTTAGTTTCCAGCAGCTCCCCTTTTGTGGATTCAAAGAGGAAACTGAGAGTCTCTAACTCCATGTGAAGTAATAGGTAGCCACTGGGTAGAAATTGCCTAATTCATCTACAGGCAAAAAGATTTCTGTCCATAAAAGGACAAAGTATACAAAATAGTCGACTGATAATCTCTGCCAAATTAGAAAAATTAGTCCTTCAAAAATTCTATTTTACAAAGTTCTGTCACATTATCCTGGGCCAGAGCCTAAAGACTGATGCTCTTCTATGTTGCTAACATGGGACTCTACAGGTAGGCAGTTTAATATGTTTCAGTTCAGGAAGCCGTGTTAGTGTAAGGCTTCCTAAATTTTCAGCTAGCATTATCCATTTTCAGATTTCTGATGGAGATGAAGACTCATAGTCTCATAGCCAAACCAAGCTATTCAACATTGAGGGTACAAATTTAAATATATAGTCTTCAGGTAGTATAAAACCTATCCAAGACATTACATAGAGATATTAACCTTCCTTAAAATAGATACCAGAATGTTCTGTTTAATTGACAAAACTGATGGACTGGATTTTAGGTATATCTTATACGATATATATTACATCGTAATAGTTGTACTCAGCTTACATTTGAGTGAAAAGTCCTTTTTTAAATTATACAGAAAGGGTGAAATGTGATTGTTATGCCTATATGCAGGTGAGGGCAGGCACAAGGTAAGGCAAGGACTGTGATTGGGGACTGGAAAAAGAAAGGCAGGGACAGAGTTTTTAAAGACAGGAGAGATGAGAAAGGAAGGAGAGAAGAATCAAGATGGAGGCAGAGAAGGATGCCACAAATCCCTGTGATCTTAATTTGCCACCAGTAGGAATGAAAATTATATAAGAGATGGATAATTATAGGACAATTTGCCTTATATAGGTCGGCCGTTTATATCAATATTAATTGCCTCTGAGTTTATTGTGTGGACATTTTGGGGAGTGAGAATTTACTGATAGAAATCTACTTATAAATTAGAAGTTTCTAGAGTTTTGATTTTAATGAGCTATTGGTAGTTATGACTATAACCGCAGGGAACTGATGCTGGGAATGTGACAAAGTTTACAGCAGAGCCCCACTAGGTGAGCAGCTGCTGCTGGAGTCAGAGAGTAGCCTGCTTCAATGTGGGCCTAGTCATGGCAATATGAGATCGCCACAAGGCCCAGAGTGTAGCCAACTCCAACATGGTATGGCAAATGGAAACTGAGCTAGTCACGTTGAGATGATTTGCTCATGAAAATGAAAATACCCTACAGATGCTATGTGGTACATCTGTGCCACTGATAGCAGGGGTTGGTGCATTCTTTTCTAATATTTACAGCTATAGTAACCCAATCACAAAAGAACACACATGGTATGGTAAGTGGTTATTAGCCCAAAAAACCAGAATACTCAGCAATTTACAAACCAAATGATGCTCAAGAAGTAGGAAGACCAAGTTTGGATGCTTCATTCCTTCTTTAGAGGAAGAAAATACTTACAGGATGAAATGCAGAGACAAAGTATATACAGTCACCAAACCTAGACACTATCGCAGATTCCAAGAAGTGCATGCCGACAGGAAACTGATATAGTGGGTCTCCTGAGAGGCGCTGCAAGGGCCTGAAAAATACAGAGGTGAATGCTTGCAGACAACCATTGGACTGAGAATAGGGTCTCCAGTTAAGGAGTTAGAGAAGGGATTGAAAGTGCTGACGGTATTTGCAACATAGAGAAAGAAATATATAGTATCAACCAACGAAAGACTCCAAAGCTCCCAGGGAATAAACTATCAACCAAAGAATACACATACCTCATATGAAGCAGAGGACGGCTTTGTCAGTTATCACTAGGAGGAAAAGTCCTTGGTCCTTTTAATGCTAGATGCCCCAGTATAGGTGAATGCCAGGACAGGTAGGTGGGAGCAAGTGGGTGGTTGGGTGGGGGAGCAGGCTCATAGAAGTAGAGTTAGGTAGAATGGAATAGAGTGTTTTCAGAGTGAAAACAGGGAAAGAGGATAGCATTTGTAATGTAAATAAAAATGTCCAATAAAAGAAAAGAAAAATAAAACATGAAAAATATTCAAGAAGATTTTCTAACTGAATTAAGAGCTATTGGAAAGTCTGCAAGTGCCCCCTGATTCTCTTTACATTCTCATATGTATTTTAAAATGGAATGATATATGTACCCATACTATTATTCTTGTTGGTAATAGAAGAAGTACACAGTTGCCAGAGGAGAGAGTCTATTGTGCCACCAAATTTAGGAAATACAATTTTGAGCACATATGGAGCTGGGCACCATCGCCATCACCATGAGTTTGCAGTGCTTTAAACGAAGAGGGTTCTTCAATCACAATCATGATTCATTCCCTTGTTGAAAAATATTGAGTTGCCTCCAAACAGAACAGTCTAATTACATTAGCAGTCTCTGAATATTAGCTAAGTATGACAGTCAGGTTGGAAAAATAAGTGCAGCGTCATAACTAATGAGTATTATCTTCTATATATCAGTAGTATATACACGGTAAAACTGAGCAATCACAACGGTAGTGACAATTTGGATAAAAGATGCTAAAACTCAAGAGGCAAAAGCCCACTGACATGCTGATTTTTGCCAGCTGAAATATGGTCTGAATCTGCTGATTAAAAGAAAGTGCCAGAGGCAAATGGCATTACTACTATCTTGAAAATGAAAACACACAATAGCTTCCTGTTCAAAACAGAAGTAATTGTTAATCTCAGAGAGGTATAAGAATGCTAATTTAATTGGATTAGAGCTGAACCATGAAGATGACAATTTTCTAGACAGATATCAGTCACCAAAGTTAAATCAGGAACAAATAAACCATCTAAACAACACCATAAATCCTAAAGAAATAACAGTAGTTATTAAAAGTCTCCCAACAAAAAAGAGCCCAGGACCAGATGGGTTTAGTGGAGAATTCTATCATACCTTCATAGAAGACCTCATATCAATACTGTCCAAATTATTCCACAAAATAGAAACAGACGGAGCACTACCAAATTCCTTCTATGAGGCCACAATTACTCTTATACCTAAACCACACAAAGATCCAACAAAGATAAAGAACTTCAGCCCAATTTCTGTTATGAATATTGATGCAAAAATACTCAATAAAATTCTTGCAAACCGAATCCAAGAACACATCAAAGGATCATCTATTATGATCAAATAGGCTTCATCTCAGGGATGAAGGGATGGTTTAACATATTGAAATCCATCAATGTAATACAATATATAAACAAACTCAAAGATAAGTAACACATGATCATTTCATTAGATGCTGAGAAAGCATTTGACAAAATTCAAAATCCCTTCATGATAAACGTTCTGTAAAGATCAGGAACTCAAGACCCATATCTAAGCATAGTAAAATAAATATACAGCAAACCAGTAGCTAACATCAAACTAAATGGAGAGAATCTTGGAGCAATTCCACTAAAATCAGGGATAGACAAGGCTTTCCATTCTCTCCCTACTTATTCTATACAATACTTGAATTCCTAGCCAGGGCATTCAGACAATGAAAGGAGGTCAAAGGATACAAATTGGAAGGGAAGAAGTGAAAATATTACTATTTACAGATGATATGATAGTATACTTACCTGACCCTAAAAGTTCCACCAGAGAACTACTTAACCTGATAAACAACTTCAGGAAAGTGACAGGCTATACTATTAACTCAAAGAAATCAGTAGCCTTCCTCTACTCAAAGGATAAACTGGCTGAGAAAGAAATTAGGGAAATGACACCCATCACAAGAGTCCCAAATAATATAATATACCTCAGTGTGACTCTAACCAAGAAAGTGAAATATCTGTATAATAAGAACTTCAGGTTTCTGAAGAAAGAAATTGCAGAAGATCTCAGAAGATGGAAAGATCTCACTTGTTCATGGATTGGCAGGTTTAATGTAGAAACATGGCCATTTTGTCAAAAGTAATAACAGATTCACTGTGATACCCATCAAAATACCAACTGAATTCTTTATAGAGAAAGAGAAATTTGCAAATTTATTTGGAATAACAAATACCTAGGAGACTGAAAACTAAACTGAACAATAAGAGAATTTTTGTGGGAATCATCATCCCTGATCTCAAGCAGTATTAAAGAGCAATAGTCAAAAAAACTGTGTGGTATTGGTACAGAGGCTGGCAGATAGATCAGTGGAAGAGAAATAAAGACCCAGAAGTGAACCCTCATGACTATGGTTACTTGATCATTGACAAATGAGGTAAAACCATCTAATGAAAGAAAGATAGCCTTTTCAACAAGCAGTGCTAGTTCAACTGGAGGTCAGCATGTAGAAGAATTTAATCATTCCATTCTTATCATCCTTTACAAAGGTTAAGTGCAAGTGGATCAAGGACCTCGACATCTAACCAGATACATTCAAACTAAGAGGAAAAAAATGGAGAAGACTCTCAATCGCATGGGCACTGGGGAAAATATCCTGAACAATCACCAATGGCTTATGCTGTAAGATCAAGAATCCACAAATAGGAGCTCATAAAACTGCAAAGCTTCTGTAAGAAAGAGGACATTGTCATTAAGACAAAACAACAACTAACAGATTGGGAAAAGGTCTTTACTAATCCTGCATCTGATAAGCGCTGATATCCAAAGTATACAAAGAACTCAAAAAGTTAGACTCCAGAGAGCCAAATAACCCTATTAAAAATGGGGTTGCCGAATAAACAAACCATTTTCAGCTGAGGAATACTGAATGGTCGTAAAGCATCTAAAGAGATGCTCAATATCCACAGTATTCAGGGAAATGCAAATCAAAACAACTCTGAGATTCCATATTGCACCATCAGAATGGCTAAGATCAAAAACTCAGATGACAGGAGATGCTGGAGAGGATGTGGAGAAAGAGGAACACTCCTCCATTGTCAGTGGGACTGCAAAATGGTACAACCACTCTGTTAATCAGTCTGGAGGCTCCTCAGAAAATTGGACATTCCACTACCTGAGGACCCAGCTATACCTCTCCTGGGCATATACCCAAAAGATGCTTCAACATACAACGAAGACACGTGCTCCACTATGTTCATAGCAGCCTTATTTATAATAGCCAGAAGCTGGTAAGGACCCAGATGCCCTACAACAGATTAATGGACTAAAAAAATATGTGGTAGAATGTCTTTACTACTCTTTACTACTACTCTAGTCTTTACTATTCTACCTTTTATAACTACAATATCTATAATGTAGCATAATAGTCAACATGCTACATTCTTTAAAATAAACTGTCTTCTTGCTTAAATTACAGAAGTATAATATTAATTCAAATGGCTACCAACCAGATTTGTTTGGTTTTGTTCTTTGTTTGGCTTTTCATAACAGCAAAGTCCCTTTTGCCAAGTCTGGCCTGAATCTAGCTTTTTAGCTGAGACTAGTCATCATTATTTGATTCTTCAGCCTCAGCCTCCCATATGGTAAGATTACAAACATTCTCTGCAATACAAAATGAGACTGTACAAGCTTAAAATAGTTTATAATTATTCTTTTGCAGTTTTAGATGTTGTACCCATGTGTTGCTGGTGGCTAAGCAAGAGCTCTACAGATGAGCTAAACGTCCATCTTTACTTAAAAAAATGCTATTTCAGAAGGCAACTGGGCTTTGAAGTCACTACAAGCAATTTAAACAGATTTAATATATGAAAACTCAGACCATTTTAGAGAGGACTTGCAGCAGTCCAGGGTACTGGAGTAAAAGTGTAGACTGTTGTGTGGCCTCCATGTTGCTGCATTGGTGACTGTTATATGTGATGAGTTTAGAGTGATGAGTCTGGCTCCCCAGGAAAGAATAACAGTATTCATAAACTTTAGCCTTGCTAAAAACACAAGTATTAAAAAGATTCTCTTAGAACTGGTATGTTTTTTATTAAGAGATATTCAACCGTCATGATACTTTTCTTCCCCTGTTACAAAATCCAAATGCTACATATGAAACATTCTCATCAAGTGCAAATTACGCTTGCTGTTCTAATTGTACTTTTACTGTCATGTTAGCAAAAATGAAATAACACTGTGCTTCTTTATAAGGTGGTGGAGTACCTCTGTTCACTCAGGATGGAGGCAGGTTTGCCCCATGGTCCAGAATGGGATTTGCAGGTATGGTTTTCCTCAAGCACTACTAGAAACTATGTTTGTGGAGTTACACATGGCTTAGAAATTACCAGAAAAAATACAACATTTTGAAAAACAAGTATATATTCAGTAGTGGTTATAATTTTATTTATCTTCTTTGAGAGATCAGAATAAAACAGAGCAAAAGAGAAGACTAAAAAGCTAAATGCTAGACTGAAGGCCATAGAAGAGAAATTAGAGGATTCTTTACATCAGAATAAAGAATCTGCTAAAAATCCAATGTGGAACCTAAAATAAAAGCGAAAAGTTTTTAATTCCTTTTGAAAAATCCAAAAGATTTTGAGAAACTAGAACAGTAACATAGGCAGATGAAATATACTAAGTTAAAAAGTACAGATTCTATTCAATGTAGTCACAATAGTACAATTTCATAGAGTAGGTTATATGTTTAATTTTATAGAGTTTGAATATCTAAAATAAATGTACATGATGATACATTATACTATTAATACACATTCACAGTTCCAATGAGCTTTTGTCTTGAGTTCTGAGAAGGATGATTCTGAGATTGAACCTCCAGACTGATTTCCAGAATGGTTGTACCAGTCTGCAATCCCACCAAAAATGGAGGAGTGTTCCTCTTTCTCCGAATCCTCACCAGCATCTGCTGTCACCTGAGTTTTTGATCTTAGCCATTCTCACTGGTGTGAGGTGAAATCTCAGGGTTGTTTTGATTTGCATTTCCCTTATGACTAAAGATGTTGAACATTTCTTTAGGTGTTTCTCAGCCATTCGGCATTCCTCAGCTGTGAATTCTTTGTTTAGCTCTAAACCCCATTTTTTAATAGGGTTATTTGTCTCCCTGTGGTCTAACTTCTTGAGTTCTTTGTATATTTTGGATGGATATAAGGCTGGTTGTGGTGAAGGAGTTATAAAACAGAAAGCTGTTGATAATGTAATAAAACAAAGGGGCCATATTACAGCTCCAGTAAGCAAGAGAGCTTGGTAGCTTTGTCCTTGAGACTTTAGAGTCAATAACAGAGAGGACTGTTGGAACAACTGATCTTGGTTTGCTAGAGCTAGGAAAGTAGTAGTGATTAAAAAGATAGCATTTTCTGCAAATGGTGCTGGTCAACTGGAGGTCAGCATGTAGAAGAATGCAGATCAATTCATGTTTACCCACCCTGCAGAAAGCTTAATTCCAAGTGGATCAAGGACCTTCACATCAAACCACATACACTCAAACTAATAGAAGAAAAAGTGGGGAAGCATCTCGAACACATGGGCACTGGAGGAAATTTCCTGAACAAAACAACAATGACTTATGCTCTAAGATCAAGAATCAACAAATGGGATCACAAAAAACTGCAATTCTTCTGTAAGGCAAAGGACACTGTTGATAGGAAAAACTGACAACCAACAGATTGGGAAAAGATCTTTACCAATCCTACAATTGATAGAAGGGTTATATCCAAAATATAAAAAGGACTCAAGAAGTTAGACAGCAGGGAGACAAATAACCCTATTAAAAATGGGGTTCAGAGCTAAACAAAGAATTCACAGCTGAGGAATGCCGAATGGCTGAGAAACACCTAAAGAAATGTTGAACATCTTTAGTCATAAGGGAAATGCAAATCAAAACAACCCTGAGATTGTACCTCACACCAGTGTGAATGGCTAAGATCAAAAACTCAGGTAATAGCAAATGCTGGCGAGGATGTGGAGAAAGAGGAACACTCCTCCCTTGTTGGTGGGATTGCAGACTGGTACAACCATTCTGGAAATCAGTCTGGAGATTCCTCAGAAAATTGGACATTGAACTACTTGAGGACCCCGCTATACCTCTCTTAGACATATACTCAAAAGATGCCCCAACATATAACAAAGACATGTGCTCCACTATGTTCATAGCAACCTTATTTATAATAGCCAGGAGCAGGAAAGAACCCAGATGCCCTTCAACAGAGGAATGGATACAGAAAATGTGGTACATCTACAGAATGGAATATTACTCAGCTATCAAAAACAATGACTTTATGAAATTCATAGGCAAATGGATGAAACTGGAAAATATCATCCTGAGTGAGGTAACCCAATCATAGAAAAACACCCATAGTATGCACTCATTTATAAGTGGCTATTAGCCCAAATGCTTGAATTACCCTAGATGCACAGAACACATGTAACTCAAGAGGAATGACCAAAATGCGAATGATCCACTCCTTCTTTAAAAGGGGAACAAGAGTACCCTTGGCAGGGAATAGGGAGGCAAAGTTTAAAACAGAGGCAGAAGGAACACCCATTCAGAGCCTACTCCACATGTGTCACATACATATACAGCCACCCAATTAGATAAGATGGATGAAGCAAAGAAGTGCAGACCAATAGGAACCAGATGTAGATCTCTCCTGAGACACAGCCAGAATACAGCAAATACATAGGCGAATGCCACCAGCAAACCACTGAACTGTGAACGGGACCCCCATTTAAGGAATCTTAGAAAAGACTGAAAGAGCTTGAAGGGGCTTGATACCCCATATGAACAACAATGCCAACCAACCAGAGCTTCCAGGGACTAAGCCACTACCCAAAAACTATACATGCACTGACCCTGGGCTCCAAACTCATAGGTAGCAATGAATAGCCTAGTAGGAGCACCAGTGGAAGGGGAAGCCCTTAGTGAACGAGATTGTTGGGGGGAGGGTGGTAATAGGGGGAGGATGGGGAAGGGAACACACATATAGAAGGGGAGAGGGAGGGGTTAGGGGGCTGTTGGTCTGGAAACTGGGAAGGGGAATAACAATCGAAATGTAAATATGAAATTCTCAAGTTAATAAAGATCGAAAAAAAAGGAGAGACAAATATCAATAATTGAGGTGAAATATTTTGTGAAATATTTTCTGAAAACACACAAAAACATGTGTTTGAGAGAGCCAAGGTTATATCTTGTGCTGCAACTGGACTTGATATTGTGCAAGAATCACCTAGGTGGTATTGGTTTTGAAGGCATGAAGGAGTCTGGACTGCATATGAAGCTTGGCACTTTGAAAGAACAGAAAAGGCTATTAGTGAACGACTTGGTTACAGTTGACCATGAAGGACTGAGGGGATGGTACAAAGAAGTTCAGGCTTGGAATGATGAAGGGAGCCTATGAGAGGCTATTTGTAAAGCTTTTTTGCAGTGGAAGAATCAAGCATGTTGGAGATGCCAAGACCTAAGGCTGTTCACCACGAACAGCAGCAGCAGTTGGGTGTATTCAAGCAGAACCTAGAGTGGCACAGAGAACAGAGCTAGAAAAGTGGTCTTGGCCCTTTGAAGGAGTCTAGATGATCACATGTGGATCCCATACATTGAAACAAGAACACGTAAAATTCAAAGTGCCTTGAATATTCCAAAATGCTAGATGTTATAATCCTGGGGTATCTACTGAGGATAGCTACTACCGGGTAGTAGAACCAGCAAAAGAGAAAGACTTTTCTTGCACTTAACAAAGTTGAGGAAATAGAGATATAAAGAGTGCTTTTACATCAAACATGTATATGCATAATTTGAGTTTGAAAAGATGGTTTTTGATCTTCTTTTGTTTAATATTTCCTCACTATGATTTTTTTGGAATGGGAATCTACATCCTTTGACAGTTAAGATATGTGGTCCACTTTTTGATTTTGACATTATTGGGTATTGAGCTTAAGAGACTAAATGAATCTCAGTAAAGAATTTTAATTTTGGACTTTTAATACTGTTGGGACTGCTATAGACTATCGAGACTTTCGTAGATGGAATGTATGTTTTCTATTATGCTATGTGTAGGTATGACACCTCCCATAGATTCATGTGTTTGAACACGCTTATGAGTGCCAGGGTGTTTAATGTGGTGGTTAGAATATGCTTGGCCCACACAGAGTGGTACTGTTAGGTAGTATTGCCTTGTTGTAGGAAGTGTGTCACTGGCATGTGTATTTTGAGACTCAGCATAGTGCACAAAAGTCAGTCTGTTCCTGGCTTTTTTTTTGGATGAAGATGTAGAATTCTAAGCTCCTCCAATGCCTTGCCTGCTTATATGTAGCCTTGCTTCTGACTTGATGATAATGGAGTGAACCACTGACCTTGTAATCCAGCTTCAACTGAATGTTGTACTCTATAAGTGTTTCCTTGGTCATGGTTTAACTTCATGGCCAAAAAACCCAAAGTAAGATATCTACATCCATCTATATCATCCATATCTATATTATTTCTAACTCTATCTCCACCACTACTTATTTGTCTGTCTCTTTATCTGTCATCTACAGTGTATGTCATGCATATATATATATATGCAACAATATTTTGCACAAAATATGCTTGTTAATATTTGTCTTAGTTAGGGTCTTATTACTGTGAACAGACACCATGATAAGTGTAAGTTTTATAAAGGACAACATTTAATTGGGGCTGGCTTAGAAGTTCAGCGTTTCAGTCAATTTTCATCAAGATGGGAGCATGGCATTATTCAGGAAGGCATGGTTCAGGAGGAGCAGAGTTCTACATCTTCACCCGAAGGAAGCCAGGAACTGACTGAGCATCCTCAGGCAGCTAAGAAGAGGGTCTCCAAGCTCACTCCCACGGTGACACACTTCCTCTAACAAGACCACACCTTCTCATAGTACCACTCCCTGGGCCAAGCATATGCAAACCATCACAATATTCACATACTGATATGTTTGTGACTCCAATTAATTGAGATAGAGGAAACTGGGTCATATGGAAGGATTTGGAGAAACAAATAATGACTATATTATCTATCATGTAGAACGAAAAAACAGTTGTTACCAGCAACAAAGAAGCATTGAAACCTCAGCTGTGTCATCAATCTCAGCACTGAATTGAGAACGGTGGAGAGTGTACTTGTATCCATGGTGACAGACCTCACCTGTCAGTCAGGAGGAAGTCCCTGTCTTATAAATAGGGCATAGAATCATAAAGTAAACACTTTTTATACACTTAGAAATATGCATTAACACATATATTCCCACTAATCACATGTGTTTTAATCCTCATGCATACAGTATCAGGGTATTTTCATGAAACATGTGATGTTTTTATGGAGCTATGTCATATGCTATAAGGAAATTCAGAGAATTTTATCATACTTTTAAAAATTTTATTGTAGATATATTTTCATACAATATATTCAAATTAGAGATTCTCCTTCCCCAACTCCTCTGAGATCCTCATCACCCACACAAACCCTCATCATCTATTTTTCTCTCCCAGTAAAATAAAAATTAATAAGTGTTTTCATTAATAGAATTGTTGGCATAAATTGTTGTAAGGCACACAGGATTTTACTTGATGCTGAAAAAAGGGAAGAAAACTGACACAGCATTAGCCTGTTCACCTGAGTGGGTGGGGGAGATGGATTTGGATGGGATGCATGTGTGACTCAGGAGGCCCACCCCACCATTTGTCATGAGTAGAAACACTGGCTCCATCTTTCTGTTATTTACTGCTAGGTTTAATAACACACACTGAACATCCCAATGTTTTTCTGAATGTTGGTTGTTTAAAACCATATTTTAATCTGGAAAAACCTACTGGCAAAAAAAAATCCCTGAAAATGAGAGAATTGTCTTTCTGAGGGACAAGATCTCTCATTGTTTATCTTGTACCACATGGTCAGCTCTGAAATCATGTGTAGACAAACAATACAAAACAATTTGAGCAGTATACTACAATATAATTACATATACATATATATTTAAATAAGCAGCAATAATAAAGAAAATAAGATTGTGAATGTGAAAGTGAGTATTGGGGATATGAGAGTGGTTGGTAAGAGGAGAAGGTGTGGTCAATGATGTAGTTATATTTGAATGTAAGTTATACATACATATTTATGTCAGTATTTTATATGTTTTATATGCTGTACTATATACTCCATATGATGTATTTATCAATTGGTTCTATAACATATAGTATATTTATGCATAGTTTTCTATCTGTGGATATTCATAGAAATATAAAAAATATATGTTATATGTGCATATATAACTTTTTTGTATGGTGATGGTTTGAATATTAATGGCTCTCATATTCTCATATATTTGACGCCTTGGTCATTGCAGAGAAATTCTCTTTGAATGGGATTAGAATGCTGGCCTTGTTGAGAGAAGAATGTCTATGAGGGTATATTCTGAGGTTTCAAATGCTTAAGACATGGCATGTTCATTCAACGAGTGTATTTTCTGATTGAATGTCCTTTTGGATTAGGAATTCTTAATAGCTTCCCCAGCACTCTACCTGCAAGTGTCCATGCTTCCTGCCATGCTGATTATGGAATAAACCCCCCAAACTGTAACAAAATCTCAATTAAATTCTCCCTTTATAAGAGTTATTATCATGGCCATGGTGTTTCTTCACAGATATAGGACATTGCCTAAGACATGCACCACAAGTGTTTTCTCCTTGGAATAAAATATATTGTAAAAGAAGTTAAAGACAGAAAAGAATTTCATTGTTGTTTGTTTTGACAAAGTTGTTAAAGTCAACTAGGCTGAAATGGAGATGCAAGAAAGTTAAGAAATAAAACATGGGACTCACTGTAAAATTATTTTAAGGCAGCAACATAGTGACCATAAAAGTTTCCTTTTTTTTTTTTCTTTTTTTTTTTTCGGAGCTGGGGACCGAACCCAGGGCCTTGCGCTTCCTAGGCAAGCGCTCTACCACTGAGCTAAATCCCCAACCCCTAAAAGTTTCAATTATCTAGACAGCTATAGAGTGTGGGTGTGCCAAAATTATGAGTCCAGCTCCAAGAATCCTTCATATCATACATAACTTTGGTGTTTTTTTTAACATTTCTTTGGTCAGTCCATTACCTTCATGACAGGGAGCATGGCAAAAAGCATGGAGTTGGATCAGCAGCTAAGAAATACCTCCTCATTCATAGGGAGGGAGAGAGAGAGAGAGAGAGAGAGAGAGAGAGAGAGAGAGAGAGAGAGAGAGAGAGAGAGAGGGAGAGAGAGAGGGAGAGAGAGAGAGAGATGTTGTTTGGGGGACATGGGCCTCAAAGATGGTGATTGGAGAAAGAAAAGGTTGTACAAATCAAAGTTTAAAGCAAATGGAAATAATGGGTCTGAATATCACTTATGTACCAAGTACAAAAGTATCCCCTAGGAAAAGTTAAATAAATTATCTCCATATTTGAATGTTTTAGTGCTCACAAGAAAATTAATATAGACTTGTGTGTTGGACTCAGCCATAACTAGAATGTTTGCTATTGATCTTCATTTTAAACTTTTTATAGCCAAGAAAGTTCTTTATTGGACTGGGAAGTAATCTTAATGTGACCCATTTATTGAATTTTTCATAGTAAACTTGGAATGAACAGGTAACACTTAGATCTTCATCTCCGTGTAAAACAGAAAGTACACCCAGTCAACATTGATGTTCTTGAGACATTTCAGGTAACCTATGCACTTTTGTGTGTTTAATATCACCAAGCCAGCTTGTCAGAACCATGGGATTATTTATTGGAATGGAATGTTCATGAATTGCTCACCTTGGATTTATTACTGAATATCAACATAGCAGGAACATTTATATTATATCCCAGTGAATGTCTCCTGTTAAAATAAAGCAATGCTAGACACATTCAAATACTCCACCCCAATGTCCAAGGTGTTCTAAAACAAACAAAAAGGACACTAACTAGTTCAGCACACAGTGTGCAAACTGAAATGTTTCTGAGCCCCTTCAGTTCATTAATTTACCAGCAACTGTACAAATATTCTCCTCTGCTTCGAAAGAAAGAGAAAATTATGGAAGATGATGTTTCTTCTCCTCGTTCTGGCCTGTTTGTTTCTGCTGCTGAGGAACCCTTACCAGTATAAGGATGGACTTTCAGGGAGTTATGGAGGAAGGAAAAGGCTATAGTGAATTTATCACAGTTTGCCCTGACAATCAACATGATGATTTTTTTTTTACTTTGTTGCTTGCAGTTTTTTTTTTAATTAACTTGAGTATTTTTTATTTACATTTCGAATGTTATTTCCTTTCCCGGTTTCCGGGCCAACATTCCCCTAACCCACCCTCCACTTCTATATGGGTGTTCCCCTCCCCATCCTCCCCCCCAATGCCACCCTCCCCCCAACAATCACGTTCACTGGGGGTTCAGTCTTAGCAGGACCAAGGGCTTCCCCTTCCACTGGTGCTCTTACTAGGCTATTCATTGCTACCTATGAGGTCAGAGTCCAGGCTCAGTCCATGTATAGTCTTTGGGTAGTGGCTTAGTCCCTGGAAGCTCTGGTTGGTTGGCATTGTTGTTCATATGGGGTCTCGAGCCCCTTCAAGCTCTTCCAGTCCTTTCTCTGATTCCTTCAACGGGGGTCCCGTTCTCAGTTCAGTGGTTTGCTGGTGGCATACGCCTATGTATTTGCTATATTCTGGCTGTGTCTCTCAGGAGAGATCTACATCAAGTTCCTGTTGGCCTGCACTTCTTTGCTTTATCCATCTTGTTTAATTGGGTGGCTGTATATGTATGGGCCACATGTGGGACAGGCTCTAACATATTGGTTCTGGTTTGCTATTTGTACTTATAATATAGCCCATGTCTTAAAAATTGTTTGTTTTACCTTTAAGGTTATAATTTCTTCATTTGAGATTCTTATATTGCATAACTTAATTTTTCTTTTTTGGTAAAGTAGGTAAAAAATATAATCTCTTATAAATTTCGTGTTCCTTTTTTAATTATTTATACACTTGTATAATTTACTTTCATAGTTGAAAGTTAATACACATTTGCATTAAATATCCACTATCCTACTAGTATTCAGGAATGCATTTTCATAAATATAATAGAAAGTTAAAATCAATTTAATATCTGCACAAAATATTGTATGTTAAACTTGAAAAATATTTTTCTCTGTTTTACATTCATCATAATATAGTCAATCTGTGAGATAATATTAATTTGAATTATAATGCAGAAATCTACAAAACAGAAACATTTTTATTGAAATTTAATTGCATATAAGTGTGTACATATATATGTGTATGTTCATGGGCTCACTTTATAACTTCATAATAAGAACTTATAATCTATATTTAACACATTTTAAATCATATTTGGAAGATAAAAATTTATTATGTTATATATACATATATAATTATTTGTGTGTGTGTGTGTGTGTGTGTGTGTGTGTGTTTTCAAAAAGATAAAAGGCCGTAGACAATTTTAAGGCATAAACAGAAAGTCACAATAAAGCTGTTTGCAAATTGTATATATACATATATGTATGTACATATATACATTTTATATCACCATATAAAATATATTCTCTTATTTTACTAAAAATTTTATATTTGCTTTTTTGATTTATTGTTTTACCATAAATGTTTCCAAATTTTATTTCATCATTTTGTCTTTACATGATTGGTTTGCATGGTGTATGCTGTGTATGCAGTACACACCAAGGCCATAAAGATATCCCTCAGAAATGAAATTATAGGACATTATGCACCAACATTTAAGTACCATCTTCCCTGACTGATGAATTTAATTCATATCCATTTTTAGTTTTCAGAGAAATTCAATAATATCTACCTAGCAGGTAATTCTGTGAGAAAAACAGCAGAAAATAGTCAAGCAAGGATCCTAATGTGTGAAGTTAAGTATGTTAACAGAGTCATGAGCATGACGTTCTATGCCAGATAAGAAAAGTTATTTGGGTAGAAAAAATAAGCTTTTTAAATAGGAATCTAAGCATGCACTATGTTTCTGGAAGTGAGATTATTTGGCTCAAGTAGCAATATGTGGGAAGCTGGAGTTAAGAGTGTCTGCATCTAAAATACATTAAACCTGAGTGTTCACATCTTGATATTTTAATTTTTCTTATTAAAATCGTGAAGATTGTATCCCAACCAATAAGAAATATATTGTATAATGAAACCTATGTTTGCTAAAACCAAAATATTAACAAATATTAATATGAGTAAAGGTTAATCTGATATCAAGTATTACGAAGGTCACTTGCTTTGTTTTCTTGACCTGGGAAATGCTGTCAGTTAAGAGTCTGAGCCTGGTCCCATCCACAATTCTTGATGCACACAGGAAGTCAGTCCATTCCTGACATGAATCATAGGCTGAAATGATGATTAGTGAAAAAATTTATGTATCAAAGTACAGCATCACAGAAGACAGGCTCAAGACCATGAAATTGTATCAGTCTCAGCGAGACGTGTCTTCTGGAGTGACAAGTACTTGATGACAAATGAGAAATCAGAAGTGTTTATTGTTTATACTGAAGAGTATACTGAAGAGTATATTGTTTAGGAAAAATGGGAACTGCCAACTACACACAGTTTGGTCTGATAAGCCTCAGTACAAGTATTGCTCAGTTACATGTGAGGATCACTGGTTAAGGATCAAGTCCATTAGTTACATGTTATAAAATATATTATGTGATCTTGATCAGGGATGGTCGTGATATCTACAAAGAGCAT
This sequence comes from Rattus norvegicus, assembly GCF_021556685.1. Lineage (NCBI taxonomy): Eukaryota > Metazoa > Chordata > Mammalia > Rodentia > Muridae > Rattus > Rattus norvegicus. The sequence continues at coordinate 90,215,587 of NC_141537.1, forward strand.
TTTAGTGGATGAATGGTTCATTGTCTTATTTTACAGGGAATTTAAACCTGATAAAATGTCCCATAAAGAATGAAACTGATTACATTCCTGGGATCTGGTATTTTTGTAATCCATTGCATCATTTTCCAAAAATGTACACTTATTCAGTGGGTGAAGGAGGAAGAAAAGAAGTAAGTAAAATATTTATTATCTGTTTGCTAGCAGTATGGGGAAATAGACACTTATGAATGAATCTTGCTAGGTGACACCAAATCAAAGAAACAAGTAAATAAATATAGGTTTTGCTGAAGTTGTTCAAATACAGATATACATTTCTCTTTAACATTTTATGTTAAAAGATTTGGGATGTTTCCCTGACTCAGTAATTTAATGCAGCAATGGCAATATGTGTTGTATCATCCTAACAATATTGGGATTACAATGAAAGACTTGTTTGATAATGCTGTTTGAGAAGTAATATAATGAAAAACAAATAAATGATACACATAAGTAACATTTTATGGACTTAAAGGGCTATATTTATGAAGAATTATTACAAATGTGCAAATTATGTTGCATAGTACTATAGTATATATGTTGTGTTATACAAAAAATAACTTATATCTTATATAGTAGAATGATAAATGGAAATATGCAATGATAATCAGTGAAATAAAGAGGTTATGAATGTGGAGGAGTGTGTGGATGGGCACACACTCAAAGAAGTATAGGGAAAGAGAAATTTCAAAATGCTGTAAGTTTATTAAAATATCAACCCCAAAAATAAATAAATAAATAAATAAATAAATAAATAAATAGGTAAATCTACTCTGTATTTTATTGAAGAAAAATATATTTATCCCAGTTCTAAGTGCATTTTCTTTTGAGATACATTTTTGCCTCAAAAACCACCAACCTTGGGTTGGGGATTTAGCTCAGTGGTAGAGCGCTTGACTAGCAAGCATAAGGCCCTGGGTTCGGTCCCCAGAGAAAAGAAAAGAAAGAAAAGAAAAACAAACAAACAAACAAACAAACCACCAACCACCAACCTACTTGAATCCTACTTTTTTTTTTTAAATCACAGGATGATTTTCCAGAGGCTCACAGGAGCAATACGTAAGTAAATCTCATTTTGGAGAAAACCTTGATTTTTCTGTTTGGTAACTCCAACCTAACTGTCTCCCAGCATTTAGTTTCAAGATACACTGGTACAGGAATTGCTAGCATGTTTTCAAATATTATCACAGTTGGGTTAAATTTCAGTTGAGTTTCACAGGCTATTAATTTAATACTAATTGTAATATTCCTCATTTTTAAATCAGTATCTTATATATAGTAGAACTGAGACTTATTATTATTTTATCCCCAGTAATAATGCAAAAGTGTTTTAATAAAGTACTCAATAACATCATGCAGTGGATTCTCTCAGGAGCCCATATCCAGGTCACAGTAATCACTCTATCATAAAATTTGTACACTTCAAAAAGTAGGACCTACAATTATTAAAAGCTTCTACGCATATTATATATTTCATTTATTTTGTTGTGGTGGTTGTGATGGTAGTGTGGTTGGTGTGGTTCATTTCAGAAAATTTCCAAAAGTATTCAAAAGGACCCATTGAAGACCATCGTTTATCAGGTTATGGTGAACTGAGGTGAAGGCATAGAGTTGGCGATTGATTACTCTGCAGACTCTTCTCTGAGGGAGTAGGCTTGATTCATTTGGGCAGAACTTTCTGTGATCCACAATAGACTCTGAAATTTCTGGCCGGGGGGGGGGGGGCGGTGTCGAGCAGGTAACAAGAAAAATCAGTGAAAAGAAACACACACACACACCACACACACACACACACACACACACACACACACACACAGAGAGAGAGAGAGAGAGAGAGAGAGAGAGAGAGAGAGAGAGAGAGAGAGAGAGTAAATGAAGCCAGTAAACCGGGAAAGGGAATAACACTCGAAATGTATATAAGAAATACTCAAGTTAATAAAAAAAAATTATTTTTTCTACCACAGCTTGTATATCCCAGCAAAATCTTGCAAGTAGCACAAAATTTGCAGTGTGATTACATTCCATTTTCTTTCAAGGAATGATTATAATTAAAAGTATGTTCCTGAATAACTTTAGTTGAAAAACAACTTAAATATTGCCTGTGAAGAAATAATAAATCATTCCCAAGAATCCACATACATTCATAACTAAGAAACATATTGTAGATTTAAAAGATATAAGAAAGCCAGGTTGTTTTCTCAGACTTTTTCTATTCCCAGGCAGGCTGCACTCTGCTCTGTGGTTACAAAAAAAGGGATCAATAACTTTATTATTTACCTTAAAAAGTAACCTTATATGAATAAGAAAAGAATTAAAATCTAAACTTTTATAAAAAAACAATCTTTATTTTTGCTTTATTTTGCTAGGATACACACCTACTGGTCATCAGTTTTTACTTGATCATAACAGGAAGCTGAGGTCAAAATAGATACAAGAAATTAATCATCACCTTAATCATCTGCCCAGTTTTGGAAAGAGGGTCATATCAGGTATTGCTGCTAGGGCTGCCATTGGTCTTGTTCACTGACCATAAAAAAAACCCTACCTCAAGTAAGAAGAGTGTGACTTTCTGAACTTCAAATTATATCGTAAAATTGTGTCAGTGGAACCATGGACGAAAACAATTTATGATTTATCTAGCATGTCTTCCTTTCGTAAACTACTTTGGACTGTGAAAACGAACATATAATCTGTAGCATGAAAGTTTTTAAGGTAATTTATGCAGAATCTGAGTTTTTAACTCAGTTTATTGCATCTCAGTGGGTTGCCATCATATTTCTGAAGACTTTTTGGATTTTTTCACTTGGAATTAGGTTTTCTGCTGACATTGTGGGGTCTACATTGAATTTTTTTTGTACATGCTTTATTTGTTTTTAAAGATACCTCTAATTTTTTCTTCTATGTCATTCAATGTAGCATTTAATATTTCAAATTTCTTGTTCTCTAAGTCTCTTTTATTCTGATCTCCCTTACAGAGGATATGTAAAACAATAATCATTAGTGAACATATAATTAATGTTGATACTAAAAGCAAAACTAGATGGATTTCTACTACTTTAGTTTAATTTTTTTCAATTATCAATATAGAAAATATTTTCATTTTAGTCTCTTATTATTGAGGAGACTTTACTTTTCTTTCACTCTTTTCTCTATGGCGAATTTACATATTTATATTTAAAGTCCATACTTGTATGAATGTGTATGTTCTCTTTCTTTAGCCTGCAAATGCATTTTAAAATGCACTCATCTGTATTTTCTTCTCCTTAGAATTATTATGTGCATATATTATATGTCAGTGCCTTATTACCTTAATGTCTTTTTTGTATTTCATTTTTCTAAACTGTTATTCATTCATGTGTGACCTACTCTTTTTAGTATAATTTTCACTTAATGACTTTTTTCTTAATTTCAAACTATTCATATCTCTTTGATATTTTGTACCCATCCTTCCTATTTTCTTTGCTATGGAAAGAATAATCCCAAACATCTTTCTTCAGAATTTCATTGGAACTTGGATTATTTCTGATTCTCTCTCTGTCCCTTTCTGTTTCAATTCAAACATTTCACTGTACTTTGCCCCAGTCCAGTCAATCAGCTCACAGAGGAACAGCTCTTCTCCCAAATTGTGAGCTTTGTACTGTCTGGGAAGAGGGTATGCATAGGTATATATCCCTGGGAATGCTGTTTTTCCCTGTTATGAGTTAGAAACCTCATATTAGAGGACATTGAGAGGCAATTTGCATATTTGGTCCAGGTAGGGTATGGCCCACCTTTGTGGGTCATGGTTTTTTTATACTAAATTTCCAGCCTCCTTGGCCTTAAAAGTGCTAGTTTGTACTGTGATGTCATGGAGTATTGCTAGTTCTACAGGGATCATATTTGCAGTAAGCACAGCCTTACATCAGATATAGATAGTTCAAACAGGTAGTTTTACCTCAGGTTGAGAATGGGAACACTCTGCCCACAAAAACACCTTTGCTACTTGAATGCAATTGTGGTCTAGCTATTCCTATCATTACAAGCTTGGTATTCACCATTCTCAACAGAGTGCTAATATTGATTTGGATTGATGACATAGAAATGATACTTCCGGCTATATCTTTTGGATGGACAAATGATTTTTCTTAATTGTTTAATTTTTCTGTATTATACTATACTTATATCACTGTTTCTTTCTCACTATATGTCCTTCTATATGACCCCTCTTGAGCTTTTACAATTAATTGGTGTGAAAGGTATATATTGTCACACACACACACACACACACACACACACACACACACACACACACAGAGATAAATAGATATTGATACAGATATTCCTAAACACAGTTTGTGAAATACTTCTACCATAATGTTTAATAAAATATGTGTATAAACACACTACATATACTAACATAGTGTGTTTGTGTATACACACATACACACACATATATATGTATATGTACATATATATATTTATATATAATTTATTTACTCATTCCTTTACTTTTTTATGAAACAGCTATACAATGATTTGAAAGAAATCACGGTCAGATATGTACACATGAGAATCTGCCATCATTTGTGTATTATACGCTCTGTGACCTTGTAGAGGCACATTTCAGAAGAGCAACCAACTTCTTTAGAACTCCAAGACTGTGGCCAACAGAGTAGCACAACTACCAGTGTCATGTCCCTCATAGTCTTCGGGCAGAACCCTGAAGACTAAGTATCCTTAGGATTTAATGCTGTTATGGAGAATAGCACTGATTTTTGTACTCTCACTCTTCACATCCTTAATCCAAGTTTAGTATAAACTAAATGGAGAGAAACTTGAAGCAATCGCACTAAAATCAGGGACTAGACAAGGCTGCCACCTCTTTCCCTACTTATTCAACATGGTTCTAAAAGATCTAGCCAGAGCAATCAGACAAGAAAAGGAGATCAAAGGGATACAGATTGGAAAGGAAGAAGTCAAAATATCACTATTTGCAGATGATGTGATAGTATATTTAAGTGATCCCAAAAGTTCCACCAGAGAACTACTAAAGCTGATAAACACCTTCAGCGAAGTGGCTGGGTATAAAATTAACTCAAATAAATCAGTAGCCTTCCTCTACACAAAAGAGAAACAAGCCGAGAAAGAAATTAGGGAAATGACACCCTCCATAATAGTCAAAAATAATATAAAATACCTCAGTGTGACATTAACCAAGCAAGTAAGAGATCTGTATGATAAGAATTTCAAGACTCTAAAAAGAAATTGCAGAAGACCTCAGAAGATGGAAAGATCTCTCATGCTCATGGATTGGCAGGATTAATATAGTAAACATGGCCATTTTACCAAAAGCAATCTACAGATTCAATGCAATTCCCATCAAAATACCAATCCCCCGTTTAAGGAATCTTAGAAAGGACTGAAAGAGCTTGAAGGGGCTTGAGACCCCATATGAAAAACAATGCAAACCAACCAGAGCTTCCAGGGACTAAGCCACTACCCAAAGACTATACATGGACTGACCCTGGGCTCCAACCTCATAGTAGCAATGAATAGCCTAGTAAGAGCACCAGTGGAATGGGAAGCCCTTGGTCCGGCCAAGACTGAACCCACAGTGAACGTGATTGTTGGGGAGAGGGTGGTAATGGGGGAAGGATGTGGAGGGGAATACGCATATAGACGGGGAGTGGTAGGGGTTAGGTTGATGTTGGCCTGGAAACCGGGCAGGGTAGTAACAATTGAAATGTAAATAAGAAATATTCAAGTTAATACAGATGGAGAAAAAAAAAAAGAAAACTTGGAGGGCACCTACAGCCCTTCACTGGGCAGTATTATTTGCACTCACAGTAATAATGTTTGATCTTTGATAGACATCACTTCAGGAGGAGATTAATGATTCAATCTCCACCTGTGAAAGGAATTTAGAGATGAGGATTGTCTGAAATGTCCAAAATTTTAGAAAGAATTTGGAGATGTAGCTTGTTACTTAAGTTAGCTTAAGATGTTATGTCTCAACTGACAAAAAATCTTAGGTGTGAATTTGAGGTTCATAAATGCACACCCTTAACTGTTGAGCTAGTGATATGTTTCTTATCAGTGAAAAAGAACAATGGCAGTCCTAGCAGCACTAATATGACTAACATGACTCTCTTTCTTGAGCTGGGCAAATGATCAATGGATGATTAAGTTCTTGTTATTGCACACAGCTTCCACACAGCATTTAATAAACTACTACTACTAATAATAATAATGCCGGCCTCTACTTCTTTGCTCCATCCATCTTATCTAATTGGGTGGCTGTATATGTATGGGACACATGTGGGGCAGGCTCTGAATGGGTGTTCCTTCTGCCTCTGTTCTATTCTTTGCCTCCCTATTCCCTCCCAAGGGTATTCTTGTTCCCTATTTAAAGAAGGAGTGAAGCATTCACATTTTTGTCATCCTTCTTGAGTTTCATGTGTCTGTGCATCTAGGGCAATTCAAGCATTTGGGCTAATATCTACTAATCAATGAATGCATACCATGTGTGTTTTTCTGTGATTGGGTTACCTCACTCAGTATGATATTTTCCAGTTCGAACCATTATTATTATTATTAATAAAATAATATTTATAAAATAATGTTTGATCAGTAGATGTGCACACTGAAGATTTAAAGTAGAACTGACTCATGTATGTTATGTAATAGTTCAGATTTTTGATTCTTTTAGATTTGTATAAGATTACTTTTTATAATATATAATAACATAACTGATTCTTTTTATTAACCACAAATTGCAACCTGTCAAAAAGAAAATTACTCAGAAAATTACATGACATTCTTTGACCTTCTTAATATATAGCAAGTGGCTTAGTAATGAATGTGAGTATGTGGTTTGTTTTCTTCTTCATGTTTAATATGTAAGTTGTTTTTCAAGTATAGGTATTAGGGTACATACTGTTTAAAAAATCATTCATTAAACGAAAAAATGAATCCAATCACATTATAATGTTTATGCTATCTGATAATTTTTTGGGATATAAGCACTGGGAAGAAAAATAAAATTTTTATGGTGCTGTTGTGCTTCGTTTACTGACTTTCTCTCTCGCTCTCTCTCTCTCTCTGTGTGTCTCTGTGTGTGTGTGTGTGTGTGTGTGTGTGTGTGTGTGTGTGTGTGATTATTTTCCCTGTTTTGCTTGTTTTGCCATCTCTTGAAACTTCAAAGTGTTCTAGTAGAATCTTGTAGTTCACAGTAAGTGCTGCTCCTATTAAGTCAAGGCTTACATCTCAGAGCTAGCCTGCTGAGTGAAAAATTGCCAATTACATGTCATCCAGTCAGTTTACCCTAACATGACAAGTCTGGAATTCACCATATTCCTTGAATATATTTTTGAAAATTTAACAAAATTAACCGTAAAAGAAGAGAAAATAAAGTGAAATACCTGCTATCCTAAGGAGTTTTATAAAATTCTAGGTCCTAAAATTTGAAATGCACAAAATATTCCCATTTATGATAGGGTGATGACTGTAACTTTGATAACAGTTCCAGATATATTCCACAGCATGATGTGCAGTGCGTACTTTATTGAAAACACATTTACAATATTAAATCAATGCAATTAATCATCCATAAGCCAATAATGATATTCAATAAGAATAGGGTGTGCAGAAATTCCGAGTAAAGATTGTAAATAATTTGTGTTGAAAATCTTGAGTCATCCTCAAAATTTACTTCCATTAATTCAAGCATAGTGGCTAATACAACTTTTCTCCTGAGATCAAGCCTCCAATTTAGGGCATGCATCTGTGAGGTGACACAAAGAAGTAGACATTTTTTTTTTCATGTTTTAATGTAATGATTTTATATTGTTGAGATGTAAATCAAGAATCATTATGATTTACTCTAAATTTATGTTACTTTTACAGGATTCAACTTACCTTTTTCATATACATTTTCAATATTTTGAGTAGGAATTGAAAGGTACTTATTCAACTCCATATATTCATCCCACGTTTCTTTAGTGATATTTGGTCCAGTTGCTGCATTTCATGGAAGATATGTCAGAAAAGATATCCACTACAATAACACCGAATAGACTATGCTCATCAAGTTTTCTCATCACTATACAAATACTTCTACTTTACCCCACCCTCCCTACCAGAATAGATATGCCATTCAGGGAACATTCTGAAGTCAGGTCAGATATTCTTACTTGGGATAAAATAATATGTCTCCATCCCATCATATCTAAAATACTGATTTCAAACCTGGGATATTATGATTAGCACAGAATTATTATTAAAAATTTTATCCTGTAAAATTGAACTTGAACTTCAGACAATCATAATTATACTTGAAATATGTTAGTAAAGAGATTATTGCATCAGTGTATCATGAAACTAAATGCAGGGGAGACATTTACTATGCAATTAACAAAAAAGAAAAAATATTTTTTTCCCATATAAGATTTACATACCCAGTATTCCTGTTATAGTCTGGAAGTAATTCAGATGATTTGTAAATGACAGTTGAAACACGATGGAGGTATTTGAGACAAACCATATCACAATTTTAACATCACTTGACTCTGTTAATAAATAGAGTTTCCTTCATAATAACATGATATGGAGTTTACTATTTCTTTATTTCCTTACTAATTGTCTACTTTTGAGATTTTAATAGAGTTATACAATTTGAAACTTCCCTTTTTCTCATATATATCTGAGTGTGTGACCATCTATAAGTTCATGACCTCATTTTTTATGGATTATAACCATGTGCACATATATAAATACATTATTATTACTATAATAGTTATTCTATATTTTATATTATACTAACTATGTATTATTTTATATAAAATAATTTAGTGTAAAATGAAAAGTTTATTCATAAACATAAACCTTTAATTCCATATAATATTACCTAGGTATAACTCATAATTTTAATTATATTGTTTTTAAAACATTATAAATTCTTTCATAATAATTCCATTATTCCAAGCATAATACAACATATATGATCATTTCTCCATAAATAATTGAGTCAGGAAAAGTTTTCCTTACCTTCTAACAGGAAATTTAAAAATCAAATGTATGCCTATATTTGACCAACTTAGCAAAACGTGTATTTATTTCTTTGATATTTTTTTTGTGCCACCTAGCAAGATTCATTCATAAGTGCATTATCCCCCAAACTGGTGAAGAATAAATAATGGGTATTTTACACACTTCGTTCAGTGCCTCCAAAATTTGATGGAAAAAAGTAGATGTTTGGAAAATGTCGAGATGGATCACGAAATTTCCAGTGCCCAAGGATAACAGGATTCCTGTATTTTTTCGGACATATTGCTAGGAAGTGATACGCTATAATGTGAGAAACAATGAACCATTTATCAACAAAAGATGCTCTTGATAAACGTCACATCCATTTCAAGTCATGTAAAGAACTCAGACAATCCTGGACTTACATTTATTTGAGCAAAATGGAAACAGACTTTTATCAGCCCAAGCTGTGTGCAGTTGGCATGTCCCGTTTCGTCTAAACAATACATATTAAAAATAAAGACTCTTATTTCAAATTTATCATCACAAGTCTAATTGTCCTTTAATAAAACACATCTTGCTGAAAGTGAAACACATTCCTGGCCTTGATCCTCTCTTCTATGCTATTCTTTGCTTTGTAAATATCTTCATTTAACATCTTTTCAGTCTATGATTCTTATTGGGAATGGAGTAACTTCCTGTGTGCACAGAGACTTACAGATGGGAATGGGCCTCAGACCCTAAACTGTCAGGATTATCCAAGTCACCAAAGCAAAGGAAATGAGCTATTGATGCAAGAATGATATCCAGTTATTGGGATGGTTTGCAAGGAAATGGTCATTATTCACAGTTATAACAATGTTTTTATCATACTTGATATCACGTTTTCCTTTACCTATATTCACACTTACTAATATTTTACTTTTAGCAAACATAGGTTCCATCACATGATGTATTGTTTACTGTGTTGATATTTTTGCAATTTTTATATTAAAAAAAGATTAAAACCTCAAGGTGTGAAAACTCAAGTTTAATATATGTTATGTGCAGTCATTCCTAACTCCAGCTTTTCTCAAATTACTGCTAAATCCCAATCATTTTCTGATCTGCAGAAATGTATTGTAGTGCCGTGAATCCATTTCAAGAAATTACTTCTACCCAAATAACTTTTCTTACCTTACATAGAATGTCATACTCATGAGGGTGTATTTGTTAAAAAAATTAACCTCACGCATCAGTATCCTTGCTTGACTATCTTCTTTTATAGAATCCACAGATTTGGCTGCTAGGAAGATGGTATTCAATTGGCCTGAAAACTATAAATTAATATGAATTAAATTCATCATCCACAACATATGAGATTGACATCCCACACCAAAATGTTTGCACATAGTCTCTGGTAACTTCATTTCTGAGGGATATTTTTTGGTCTTGTTAAGTACTACATGCACATAGTGCACGATGCAGACCAATCAATCACACACACATAAAACAAAACAAGAAGGTAAATTTAGTGAAAATTTAAGATAAATATATGGGTAGAAAAGGAGAGCTAATACCAATACTCTCCAAACTATTCCACAACATAGAAACAGAGGGAACACAAGCCAGTTCATTTGTTGAATTCACAGTTGCACTTATACCTAAACCATACAAAGACCGAACAAAGAAAGAGAACTTCAAACAAATATTCCCTATGAATATAAATGCAAAATATTCAATAATATTCTTGCAAACTGAATTCAACAACATGTCAAAATAATCATCCATCATGATCAAGTAGGCTTCATCTCAATGATGCAGGAATGTTTCAATATATAGAAATCCGTTAATGTAGTCTATAAACTAACTCAAAGAAAAAAAATCACATGATCATCTTACTAGATAATGAGAAAGCATTTGACAAAATTCAATGCTCCTTCATGATAAAAGTTTTGGAAAGATGAGCAATTCAAGGTCCTTACCTAAACATAGCAAAAGCAATATACAGCAAACCAGTAGCCAATATTAAGCTAAATGGAGAGAAACATGAAACAATCCCACTAAAATCAAGGACTAGACAAGGCAGCCCACTCTCTCCCTTCCTATTCAATATAGTACTTAAAGTTTTACCCAGAGAAATTAAACAACAAAAACAGATCAAGGCAATACAAGTTGAAAGAGAAGAAGTCAAAATACTACTGTTTGTAGATGATGTGATAGTATACTGAAGTGGCCCCAAAAATTTCAACAGAGAACTTCAACACCAGAGAAAAAGCATCAGCAAATGGATAAATATAAAATTAACTCAGACAAATCAGTAGCTTTCATCTATCTACTCAAAGAATAAACAGGATGAGGAAGAAGTTAGGGAATCAAAACCATTTATTATATTCACAAATAATATAAAATACCTTGGAGTGACTCTAACCATCCAAGTGAAAGATTTATATGACAAGAACTTCAGTTCTCTGAAGAAAAAGAAAGTGAAGAAGATCTCAGAAGCTGGAAAGATCTTCCATGCTCATGGATTGGAAGGATTAATATAGTAAATGGTCATCTGTGTGAAAGCAATCTACAGATTCAATGTAATCCCCATTAAAATTTCAACTCAATACTTCAAAGAACTAGAAAGAGCAATTTGCAAATTCTTTTGGAAAAAAAGAAAACAAACAGGATTTTGAAAATTATCCTCAACAAAAAAAAGAACATCTGTGGGAATTACCGTCATTACACTCAAGGTATATTACAGGGAAATACTGATAAAATTATTTGGTTTTTTTGCAAAGACGGGCAGATAGATCAATGAAGTAGAATTGAAGACCCAGAAATGAACCCATACACGTATGGTCACTTGGTCTTTGACAAAGGGGCTAAAAGCATCCAATGGGAAAATACATCATTTTTCAACAAATTATGCTGGTTGAACTGGAGATCAACATATAGAGGAATGCAAACCAATCCATTTTTATAGCCCTGTACAAAGCTCAAGTCCAAGGGTTTCTAGGACCTCCACATAAAATCTGATACACTTAACCTAATAGAAGAAAATTAGGGAATAGCTTCAAATAATGTACACTGGGAAAAATTCCCTGGACAGAACACCAATGGCTTAAACACTAAAATCAAGAATAGACAAATGGGACTTCATAGGATTGCAAAGCTTCTGTTAGGTAAAGGACACTGTCAATAGGAAAAAAAAAACTTCAATCAACAGAATGGGAAAATCTTTATCAATCCTACATCCAATAAATGGCTTATTTCCAATATATACAAAAAAGATAAGAAGTTAGACCCCAGAGAATCAAATAAACCTTTTTAAAAATGGGGTACAGTGCTAAACAAAGAATTCTCAACTGAGGATTGTCAAAAGTCCTTGAAACACCTAAGGAAATGTTCAACATCATTAGTCATCAGGGCTAAGCAAGTAAAAACAACCATGAGATTCCATCTCACACCAGTCAGAATGGCTAGCATAAAAAACAAAACAAAACAAAACAAAACAAAACAAACATAAAAACAGGTGACAGCAGATGCTGGTGAGGATGTGGACAAAAAGGAACACTTCTCCATTGTCATTGTTGGTGGGATTTCAAGTTGGTACAAACACTCTGGAAATATATAGTACTAACTGAGGATCCAGCTCTACTACTTATGGGCATATACACAAAATATAATCCATAACAAGGACACATGCTCCACTATGTTCATAGCAGCCTTTTTTATAATAGGATGAAGCTGGAAAGAACAAAGATGTCTTCATAGAGCAGAACAGATACAGAAAATATGGTACATACACACAAAGGAATATTACTTGGCTATTAAAACAATGACTTCATGAAATTCTTAGGCAAATGGATGGAACTTGAAAATGTCATTCAGAGTGAGGCAACTCAATAACAAAAGAACATACATGATATGTACTCCATGATAAATGAATATTTGCCACAAAACTCAGAATACCCAAGATATAATTCCAAGACCACATGAAACTCAAGAAGAAGGAAGACCAATGTGGATGCTTCCCATATACAGCCACCAAACACAAACAATATTGTAGATGCCAAGAAGTGCATGCTGACAGGTACCTGATATAGCTGTCTCCTGAAATGCTCTGCCAGAACATTACAAATTCAAAGGCAGAAGCTCACAGCCAACCATTGAACTTAGAGCCTGATCCACAATGAATGAGAGGAAGGATTGAAGTAGCTGAAGGAATTTGCAACCCCATAAAAACACGATATCAACAAACAGATTCCCCAGAACTCCCAGGGACAAAACCACCATCCCAAGAGAACATAGGAATGGACCTTTGACTCTACCTGCATATGTAGCAGAGGATGGCCCTGTAGAGCATCAATGGGAGTAGAAACCTTTGGTCCTGAAAGGCTCTATATCCCAGTGTAGGGGAATGACAGGACAGAGTAGTGGAAGGGAATGCATGGGTAGATGAGGGAACACCCTCATAGAAGCAAAGGAATGGGGAGGGTAATATAGTGGGTTTCTGGAAGGGAAACCAGGAAATGGGATAACATTT